>NC_082710.1:179738695-180038695 GCF_030144855.1 Hypanus sabinus | reverse complement strand
ATCTATCCTGGGCCACACATATTGATAATGAACTATCCTCGGCCACACACAGTGATAATGATCTATCCTGGGCCACACACATTGATAAGGATTTATCCTGGGCCACACACAATGATAATTATCTATCCTGGGCCACACACATTGATAATGATCTATCCTAGGCTACTCATATTGTTAATGATCTATCCTGCGCCACAAACAGTGATAATGACCTATCCTGGGCCACACACAGTGATAATGACCTATCCTGGGCCACAAACAGTGATAATGACCTATCCTGGGCCACACACATTGATAACGATCTTTCCTGGTCCAAACACAGTGATAATGACCTATCCTGGGCCACAGACTTTGATAATGACCTATCCTGGGCGACACATATTGATAATTGTCTATCCTGGGCCATACGTAGTGATAATGATCTATCCTGGGCCACAGACAGTGATAATGACCTGTCCTGTGCCACACACGTTGATAATGACCTATCGTGGGCTACACGCAGTGAGAATTATCTATCCTGGGCCACCCACATTGCTAATGATCGATCCTGGGCCACACACAGTGAAAATCATCTATCCTGGGCCACACACATTGAGAATGATCTATCCTGGGCCACACACATTGATAGAGATTGATCCTGGGCCACACACATTAATAATGATCTATCCTGGGCCACACACAGTGATAACGATCTATCCTGGGCCATACACATTGATAATGAGCTATCCTGAGCCACAGACTTTGATAATGACCTATCCTGGGCGACACATATTGATAATTGTCTATCCTGGGCCATACGTAGTGATAATGATCTATCCTGGGCCACAGACAGTGATAATGACCTGTCCTGGGCCACACACGTTGATAATGACCTATCGTGGGCTACACACAGTGAGAATTATCTATCCTGGGCCACCCACATTGCTAATGATCGATCCTGGGCCACACACAGTGAAAATCATCTATCCTGGGCCACACACATTGAGAATGATCTATCCTGGGCCACACACATTGATAGAGATTGATCCTGGGCCACACACATTAATAATGATCTATCCTGGGCCACACACAGTGATAACGATCTATCCTGGGCCATACACATTGATAATGAGCTATCCTGAGCCACACACATTGTTAATGATCTATCCTGGGCCACACACATTGATAACGATTTATCCTGGGCCACACACATTCATAATGACCTATACTGGGCCACACACACTGATAACGATCTATCCTGGGCCACATACACTGATAATGATCTATCCTGGGCCACACACATTGATAATGATCTATCCTGGGCCAAACACATTGCTAATGATCTATCCTGGGCCACACACATTGATAATGATCTACCCTGAGCTGCAAACATTGATAATGACCTATCCTGGGCCACACACATTGATAGCGATCTATCCTGGGCCATACTCATTGATAAGGATCTATCCTGGGTCACACACATTGATAGAGATTTATCCTGGGCCACACACATTGTTAATGATCTATCCTGGGCCACACACATTGATAACGATCTATTCTGGGCCACACACAGTGATAATGATCTATCCTGGGCCACACATATTGATAATGATCTATCCTGGGCCACACACTTTGATAAGGATTTATCCTGGGCCACACACATTGATAGAGATCTATCCTGGGCCACACACAGTGATAATGACCTATACTGGGCCACACACACTGATAACGATCTATCCTGGGCCATACACATTGATAATGAGCTATCCTGAGCCACACACAGTGATAATGATCTATCCTGGGCCACACACATTGATAAATATCCTATCCTGGGCCACACACAGTGATAATGATCTATCCTGGGCCACACTCATTGATAATGATCTATCCTGGGCCAAACACAGTGATAATGACCTATCCTGGGCCACACACAGTGATAATAATCTATCTTGGGCCACACACATTGATAATGAACTATCCTGGGCCACACACAGTGATAATGATCGATCCTGGGCCACACACATTGATAATGATCTATCCTGGGCCACACACATTGATAACGATCTATTCTGGGCCACACACTGTGATAATGATCTATCCTGGGCCACACATATTGATAATGAACTATCCTCGGCCACACACTGTGATAATGATCTATCCTGGGCCACATACATTGATAAATGTCCTATCCTGGGCCACACACACTGATAACGATCTATCCTGGGCCACACACAGTGATAATGAACTATCCTGGGCCACATACACTGATAATGATCTATCCTGGGCCACCCACATTGATAATGATCTATCCTGGGCTACACACATTGCTAATGATCTATCCCGGGCCACACACATTGATAATGATCTACCATGGGCTACACATATTGATAATGATCTATCCCGGGCCGCACATAGTTATAATGACCTATCCCGGGCCACACATAGTTATAATGACCTATCCTGGGCCACACACATTGATAATTATCTATCCTGGGCCACACGCATTGATAATGATCTATCCGGGGCTACACACATTGATAATGATCTATCCTAGGCTACACATATTGATAATGATCTATCCTGGGCCACACACGGTGATAATGACCTATCCTGGGCCACACACATTGATAATGATCTATCCTGGGCCACCCACATTGCTATTGATCTATCCTGGGCCACACACATTGATAATGATCTATCCTGGGCCATCCACATTGCTAAAGACCTATCCTGGGCCACACACATTGAAAATGTCCTATCCTGGGCCACACACATTGATAGTGATCTATCCTGGGCCACTCACATTGCTGAAGATCTATCCTGGGCCACACACGTTGATAATGACCTATGCTAGGCCACACACATCGATAATGATCTATCCTGGGCCACACACATTGCTAATGATCTATCCTGGGCCACACACAGTGATAATGATCAATCCTGGGCCACACACATTGATAATGATCTATCATGGGCCAGACACAGTGTTAATGATCTATCCTGGGCCACACACATTGATAATGATCTATCCTGGGCCACACACAGTGATAATGACCTATCCTGGGCCACACACGTTGATAATGACCTATCCTGGGCCACACACAAGTGATAATGACCTATCCTGGGCTACACACATTGATAACGATCAATCCTGGGCCACACACATTGATAATGATCTATCATGGGCCAGACACAGTGATAATGATCTATCCTGGGCCACACACATTGATAATGATCTATCCTGGGCCACACACAGTGATAATGACCTATCCTGGGCCACACACGTTGATAATGACCTATCCTGGGCCACACACAAGTGATAATGACCTATCCTGGGCCACACACATTGTTAACGATGTATCCTGGGCCACACACATTGATAATGACCTATCCTGAGCGACACACAGTGTTAACGATCTAACCTGGGCCACACACATTGATGACGATCTATCCTGGGCCACACACATTGATACTGACCTATCCTGGGCCACACACATTGAGAATGATCTATCCTGGGCCACACACATTGATAATGACCTATCCAGGGCCACCCACAGTGATAATGACATATCCTGGGCCACACACAGTGATAATGACCTATCCTGGGCTACACACAGTGATAATGATCTATCCTGGGCCACACACATTGATAAATGTTCTATCCTGGGCCACACACAGTGATAATGATCGATCCTGGGCCACACACAGTGATAATTATCTATCCTGGGCCACACACATTGATAATGTTCTATCCTGGGCCACACACAGTGATAATGACCTATCCTGGGCCACACACAGTGATAATGATCTATCCTGGGCCACACACATTGATAAATGTCCTATCCTGGGCCACACACATTGATAATGATCTATCCTGGGCCACACACATTGATAATGATCTATCCCGGGCCACACTCATTGATAACAATAAAAGATAGATTACACACACACCAAATCCAGGGAGAGATTGTCAACAGCCCTTAGAGTTTCGATGAATAATGTCTGAATGATTCAAGTAAAGTCTGAGTCCAGAAAAAGTAATTTTACTACGAGAAGTACTTATCCACCATTTTAGGAAGTCTGATCGGGTTCTGAAGATGACTGGATAGCCGGAAGACTTGCCACAAATGCTTCAGCTTCCTTGGCTGACTTAAACCATTTGTATTTCCCAGTGTTAAGTTTGATTCGTAGATCAGCAGGGGAACGAAGAGAGGGTTTAAAACCATGATCAAAAAGCACTTTCATTGCGCCTTTAAACTCAGCGCGCATCTTTAAGGTCTGGGGTGCAAAATCTTCCACAATGCGAATGGTTGTATCCTGGAAAATAAAAGAACCTCTGCGACGTGCCTCTACGATCAGACGGTGTTTTACCTGGTATTGATGGAAGCACAAGACTACTGGTCACGGGCGGTTGCCCCAAATTCTGGCGGGAACATGGACCCGGTGTGCCCATTCGAGCTCAGGCGGATTCGGAAGCAAATCTTTCCCGAATATCTCACAGAGAAACTCGGCGAAAAACTTCACTGTTGATCCCTGTTCGGTGGCCTCTGGCAATCCAAGAATTCTAAGATTGCAGCGTCTGCTGCGATTTTCGAGATCCACCGTATTGAAAAGGAGTTTGTAACACTTTTCCTCCAAGCTGGAACAGAGAGTCTCCAAGTATCGAACACGACTTTCTAAATCTTCAGAAGTCGAATCGATGCGAGATAAGTGTTGGGCATGCTTGCCCACCTTGTCGTTGATCTGATCAAGCTTGTCCTCCAACTGTTTGAAAGCGGTTTTAAATTCCTTTAAAATTTCGTCTCGGAGCTGACCGAGCGCAGCCAGGGTCTTGTCTGAGAGAGCCGTAGCTTCCTTTCTCCCGGATTTAGAGCTCTTGCTAGACATTGTAAGTTAGATGTGTTCACAGGCAAGTAAGAGGTACCGAAAAAGTTCCCGACTAAGGTTTAAAAAATGGAGACACTTAGTGCAAAGATAGCAACAGTAATGGAACAAAAGTTCGGAGCAGCTAAGCAATCGCCATCTTACCGGACGTCCCCAATGTCTTCTAACTAGAACAAACAACATTGAACATACATATCAGCCAATGATGCAGTGCTGACCATTTAGCCTGCTCTGTGATAAACATCCTTTCCACATTGTTCTCCATTTTTCTTTAGACTACATCATCGTATGATCTTGGGACCAACAAGATGTACTGATAACAAGAGCTGTTACTGGTGCCGACGAGTGCTGGACAGACCATCGACTCATCTCGTCCAACATAAGAATGAAGATTTGGCCCAAAAGGAAACACCAAAATCAGAACACTATTAAGAAATTTAATGTTGACATCTTTCAAGACATCAACCGTGTATAGAAGTTCCAACAAAATCATCAAGAACAACTACCTCAACAAATCCCACCATCTGTAGAAGAACACTGGAATCAGTTGAAGAATGCTATCATCACCTCTTGCAAAGAAACAATTGGGTTCAAGATGAAAAAACATCAGGATTGGTTCGAAGATGACAAACTACCCCAACAACTCATTGATGAAAAGAGAAATGCTTTCATTACCTTACAAAATGACCAACAATCGGCCACAAAAGGAAACACTATCAGGAATGCAAGGCTACAGTTCAGAAGAGCACCCGAAACCTGAAAAACCAATGGTGGAGGAAGAAAGCTCAGGAAATCCAACAACTAGCAGACGCCAGCGACATTCGAGGCTTTTTCAATGAAACTAAAGCAATTTTTGGCCCATCCACTCACGGTCAATGCTGAAATCAATTCGAGATGGAAGGAGCACTTTGAAGATATTCTAAATCAAACTGTCTCATTTGACAGGAATGTGATTAACAACATTCCAAAACAGGCTGTTGACAACTCCCTAAGCAAAATAACAACACTTGATAAGTCAAGGAAGCCATCAAGCCATCAAAACAACAGGACTCGATGGAATACCAGCTGAGGTCTACAAAATTGGAGGTAACCCGCTTCATTATCAACTGCATCAACTTCTCATCAAGATCTGGATAAATGAAGACGTACCAGCAGACTTTAGAGACTCAGCAATCATTACCATCTACAAAAGGAAAGGCGATCGATCCGAATGCGGAAACTATCATGGAGTTTCCCTGTTAGCAACAGCAGGAAAGATCCTCACCCGCATCATGAACAACTAGCTCAAGCCTTTAACTAGAATGACAAGTTATTAGGTGAGACAGAGGACAAGAGAAGAATAGATCAGCACTATGCGTGGGGGTGGGGGAGGCTGGTGAGTCATATCGCTTCTGAAAGAGACTACTGGAGAACAAGGAAGCTGAGCTGAGAACAAAAGCTGTAAACAGAACCTATGGCAGGTCGCCCCCTGGAGGAGTGATTACAAACTACAGAAACATCTCTGCAGTGGAGCAACCGAGACTCGGCCCCAATTTCAAGCACCACACTTGAGGAAGACAGAATTTCACAGCGTGGGTCAAGAATTAGACTCCGAATCAGGTTTGTTATCTGACATATGTTGTGAAATTTTGGACACATCCAAACCAGACAGTGATGCAAAGATTCTGAATGCTCTCTGTGGTACATCTGTAGAGGTTGGCTTGAGTGAGGGATTTTGAGTAAGTATAAAGATGGGGGGTTTGGTGGTGTGGGGAGACCGGAGGGAAGAGGGCTGTCCTCCAATCAGTGAAATCCGCCGAATTTATTGTCGTGTGTACAAGGACCCTTTACAGTCTCAAGACACGAGAGGCTGCAGATGCAGGAACACAGAGTAACACACAAAATGCTGGAGGAAAGTCAACGGGCCAGGCAGTATCTGTGGAGGGAAACAGACAGTCCAGTTCTGTTCAGAGGAAGGGTCTCGAGGGGGAATGTTGATTGCCCATCTCCCTCTATAGATGCTGCCTGACTCCCCTGGTGAGAACCCAAACGCTCCCCCCCACCCCACCCACCAACTCCTCTCCAGCAGCTCAGGTGTCGCAATGAAAAACTTACCTACAGCAGCATCACAGGCAGAGACAACGGCAGATTCTACATAAATTCTATATAAGTTATACAAGACAGTGAAGAAAGTGTGCTAGAAAGGATGAGAGGAGAGCGAATGGAGGAATTTCATATCATGAACGGTTTAACAGTTTAAGTGGAAGATCAGGCAGTAAACAGTTTAATTAGGGGATGACAGTAGAAGCAAAACAACTGGTTTCTGCACCTGTAATTCTCGGTCAGATGGAACTCTGTCGATGGGATCTGATCAGGTAACTCTTGTTTGGCTGTGGGCAAATAAAAGGGTGGTGGGGAACAAGCTGGGGACTGTAACTGAGTAATCGGTAACTTCCCGATTGGGTGGGAGAGACGGTTGTCTCTCACCACACTCCCAGACAGTATTCCTGTCTCAGTTGGAAATGCTCAGTATCACACTGCAGTTAGTGGAATCTTCTTCAGGAGCAAAAATTAAATTTCTGGGACAAATCAGTGGGTCAAGCAGTATCAGTGGAGACAAGGAGGTGGCCAAGATCATGATTCAGGAAGAAATTAGACTGCATTCCTGGATTCCAGCATCAAAGTACATTTCTTATCAAAGTATATTGCAGTGTACGACCCTGGGGTCCAACTTCCCGCAGGCAGCCAGGAAACTAAACAACATGAAACATGTTCAAAGGAAACAAACGACCAATGTGTGAGAGAAAGGAATTGCCGAAACAGAAAAAAAAGATGAAATAACACACAGAATATTAATCATCAAACCGCAGAGTCCTTCAAACGGTCCAGGGTTGTTCAGTGTAATTCAGTTCTGTTCAATTTAGCACAGTGCCATCATTGACTGCAGGATGCAGAGACAGTCCACATCAAAGCACCCTGGTCGAAATTGCTCAAAATATCAATTTTAAAATGCAAGAACTAAAAACCAGAGACACAAGTCAGCAGTTTCTAGAGAACATTGTGGGTCAACGGGCCTGTAATGTGCTATGGCTTTCTATGTCTATGTTCGATGAAGGTACAGAGTCTTGTGTCTCAGGCATTGTTTGATTGATGTGGCTTGTTGATTGGACTCATTTGTAGAGGACTCTGGCACCAAAATAGCATGTCCACGTCTCTCTAACCTGCACCGTCCCTCTCCAGGTAGACCCCAACCTGAACATTGATCTCTCTAATGGTCCACACTCCTCTCTTATCACGTTCCTTCTTCTTTATCCCCTGTTAGGAAGAAATTAGGCTGCACTCCCATTTCTTTTTGAATCAGATGCTTGAAGAACCAAATCAATACTGAAAGTACCTGAAGTCCACAACAGGACAGGCAGCGTTTGAATCAATTCCAGGAGAGATCATCGATGTGGACCAAAACGGTTCCTCTCTCCACAAATCCTGACTGACCTGTTGTGCTTTTCATGCATCTCCTGGGTATAAACTGGGTCAAAAACGGAGTAGGCAGTTATAGATAAGGCAGTTAGAGCAGAGCACCCCTGTGGCCATTCCCATCGAAAACAAGCATACCGTTTTTGATACTTTTGTGGGATGACCTCCCGGGAGAAAGCCACGGCGACCATGTTACAGTCATTGAGCATGGGTCCCTGGTGCAGAATGGAAAGACACAGAAGAAAGGAGCGGTAGTGATAAAAGACTCAATAGTGAGAGGAACAGACAGGAGATTCTGTGTACGTGAGCGAGACACCTGGATGGTTTGTTGCCTCCCAGGTGCCAGGGTCAGGGATGTCACAGATTGCGTCCACAACATTCTGGAGAGTGAGAGGGAGCAGCCAGACTTCTTGGTACGCATTGGTACCAATGACATAGGAAGGAAAAGTAATGAGGTCCTCAAAAGAGAATTTAGAGAGCTAGGTAGAAAGCTGAGAAGCAGGACCTCCCAGGTAGTAATTTCTGGATTGTTGCCCGTGCCATGCACCAGTGAGGGTAGAGACAGGATGATCTGGTAGATAAATGTGTGGCTGAGAAGCTGGTGCAGGGAGCAGGGATTCAGGTTCTTGGATCATTGGGATCTTTTCTGGGGGGAGGGACACCCTATCCTTGTTATATGCATCCCCAGACTATGCGGATTCACAGTTATGCGAGGATATTTCTACCAATGTCTCCTTATAAGTGTCCAAAACACAGTTACGCGAGGAGCGCCACTTTCCTGCCAGTACAAATCATGAGCACACACCTCACAATCTCACTCCCGCCAGTCTCGCATTGGTTTTGCAAGGTGTGGATGTGCGATCTTTCGCTTTAAACTTTTGTTGGTTTTACCTACGGTGCAGTGCTTTTATGCTTGAAATATTTAACTATGCCTAAATATTTAACTATGCTGCTAAGTATCCGATGTCATGTCCTGGGTCATCAGCCGAGCGGCAGAGAACTGTTTTAACACTTCAAAAAAAGTTGGAAATTATAAACAGCGCAGCATCAGGTGAAAGTAACACAGCTGTGGGGCACTACTGCCGGGAACAGAATTTTGCCTATAAAAAGTTCTTTTGCTATTTGACAATGCGCCAGCACATACTAAACATCTGGACAGCATTCACTTTAACATAACAGTGCGTTTCCTGCCACCTAACTGATGCACCATCAATAACTCTTGGAGACGGGAGGCGAACCATAGGCTTTGATTAGCAGCAAGAGACCACGACACAACATCCTGGAGACTGAGGGAGGAGCAGTGCCTCCAATTGCCTTTATACAGGGGTCTGTGGGAGGAGCCACAGGAGCAGTCAGCAGAGGGGCATGTCCAGACATAGCATACCACACTAACACAACATCGTTGATTCAACCTCTCAACAATGGTGTGATCCACATTCAAGGCGTGGTTTTTTTTACGGTGAACTATCTCTCAGATGCTGCAAGCAACAGACGATTTTGAAAATCCCGGGAGGTTACCAACAGTGAGGGAATGGAGGAATTCAGAACACTCGGCACAAATGACGATTGACAAGGACCCAAGTTTAGAACGGAGTCAGCATTTCAGTCGTTCCCTGCCGTCAACCCGTCTTCCCTACAAGCAAATTTATGCTGAAAAACAAAATGCAGCCGAGCAAACAACCCTCACCACTTTCTTCAAACTGGTGCCGGCAGTTCTAAGAGTTCTGTGTCTTCCTTCACCCCTTGCTGTGCTTCATATGATCCTGACGACCCACAACCATCCATCCAATTATCCACATAAAGCTGCCCAACACCACAACACCCTCTCATCTCCCAGAGCGAACAACCTGCTACTGTGGGTGAGCACTGTACACCCTAGTATGTTAATTTTTTATGGTTTATTACACTGAATATTACCTTAAATTGATGAAATATAATACGAATGTGCCTTGTGGTACTGCTTTTGTATCATATTGGTATGAAAATGTGAATAAATTACAGATAAAACATATTTAGGAAGCCATCTGGAATGCATCCCTACTTTCTCCATTTAAATAATTATTCACAGTATGCGGTTTCACGTTATGCGTTGACTGACAGGAACATATCCCTCGCATATAACGAGGATAGGGTGTATGACCTGTTCAAAGTGACTGGTTGCACCTGAACCCGAGGGGGACCAATATCCTCATGGGCAGGTTTGTTAGAGTGTTTGGGTTTAAACTAATTTGACAGGGGGTTGGGAACCAGAGTGAAGGGATTCAAGATGGTGAAAAATTAAAGATAGCATACAGTCAGATTGTCAGGAAGGGCATGCATAGAGACATAGAAACATAGAAAAAAGGTGCAGGAGTAGGCCATTCAGTATGATCATGGCTGATCATCCAACTCAGAACCCTGTACCTGCTTTCTCTCCATACCCCCTGATCCCTTTAGCCACAAGGGCCATATCTAACTTCCTCTTAAATATAGCCAATGAACCAGCCTCAACTGTTTCCTGTGGCAGAGAATTCCACAGATTCACCACTCTCTGTGCGAAGAAGTTTTTCCTCATCTCCGTCCTAAAAGGCTTCCCCTTTATCCTTAAACTGTGACCCCTTGTTCTGGACTTCCCCAACATCAGAAACAATCTTCCTGCATCTAGCCTGTCCAATGATGGTAACCCTAATGCGAGAGGACTTAGTTGCAGCCAATAGGCTGAGTATCAAATCATTAGGGATGCAGAATCAGAAAGGACAGCAAATACAGTACTCAAGATGTTGTATTTGATTGCATGTAGTGTAAGAAATAAGGTGGAAGATCTTATTGCAATATTACAGATTGACAGGTATGGTGTTTTGGCCATCAATGATTCGTGGCTGAAAGATGGTTGTAGCTGAGAGCTGAATAGAACCACAGAACATTACAGCACAGAAACAGGCGTTTTCACGCTTCTTGGCTGCGCCAAACCATTTTTCTGCCTAGTCCCACTGACCTGCACCTGGACCATATCCCTCCATACACCTCTCATCCATGTACCTGTCCAAGTTTTTCTTAGATGTTAAAAGTGAGCCCGCATTTACCACTTCATCTGGCAGCTCATTCCACACTCCCACCACTCTCTGTGTGAAGAAGCCCCCCCCCCATATTCCCTTTAAACTTTTCCCCCTTCACCCTTAAACCATGTCCTCTGGTTTTTTTCTCCACTAGCCTCAGTGGAAAAAGCCTGCTTGCATTCATTCGATCTATACCCATCGTAATTTTATATACCTCTATCAAATCTATCAAATCTTCAGCTCCAGGGAATAAAGTTCTAATCTATTCAACCTTTCTCTGTAACTCAGTTTCTCAAGTCCTGGCAACATCCTTGTTATGTCCACGGTTATACATTTTATCAGAGGGATAGGAAAGTCTGCAGATGGTGTGGTGTGTCTCTACTGAATGGCATCAAATGCCACTCTAAAGAATGGCATCAAATCAGTAGAAAGATATGACATAGGATCAGAAGATGTTGAATCCTTGTGGATTGAGTTAAGAAACAGCAAGGGTAAAAGGACATTGATGGCAGTGATATACAGGCCTCCCAAAAGTGGCTGGGAGGTGGAACACAGGTTACAGCAGGAAATAGAAAAGGTGAGTCAATATGGCAATGTAATGGTAGTCATGGGAGATTTTAACATGCAGGTCAAATGCGAAAATCAGGTTGGTAATGGATCTCAAGAGTGAGTTTGATGAATGCCTAAGAGGTGGCATTTTAGAGCAGTTTATCATTGAGCCTACGAGGGGATCAGCTGTACTGGATTGGCTGTTAAGTAATGAATCAGAGGCGATTAGGAAGCTTAAGGTAAAAGAACCTTTAGCAACCAGTGATCACAAAATGATTGAGTTCAATTTGAAATTTGATAGTGAGAAAGTAGCAGCATTGAGGACAGTTATATACAGGCCTCCCAACAGTGACTGGGAGGTGGAACACAGGTTACAACAGGAAATCGAAAAGGTGAGTCAATAGGGCAATGTTATGGTAGTCATGGGAGATTTTAACATGCAGGTCGAACGCAAAGATTAGGTTGGTAATGGATCTGAAGACGGAGTTTGTTGAATGCCTAACGGATAGCTTTTTAGAGCAGATTGTTGAACCAACTAGGGGATCAGCTATACTGGATTAGGTGTAGGAAGCTTAAGGTAAAAGAATCCTTAGGAACCGGTGATCACAATATGATTGAGTTCAACTTGAAATTTGATAGGGAGAAAGTAAAGTCTGATGTAGCAGTATTTCAGTGCATTAACTGAAATTACAGTGGAATGAGAGACGAGTTAGCAGACATAAACTGGAAAGAGCTGCTGGCAGGGATGTCAACAGAGCAGCAATGGTATGTGTTTCTGGGAAAAAAGGTGCAGGACGTGAGTTTTCCAAAAATGAAGAAATACTCAAATGGTAAAATAGTACAACAGTGGTTGACAGAGCAAGTCAAAGTTATTGTAAAAACAAAAAATAAAACAGCCTACAACAAAGCAAAAATTAGTGGAAAGGAAGAGATTGGAAAGTTTTTAAAATCTACAGAGAGAACTAAAAAAATCATTAGAAGGGAATAAAATGAAATTTGAAAGCAAGCTAGCAAATAATATCAAAGTGGATAGGAAATATTTTTTCAAGTATGTTAAAACTAAAAGAGAAATAGGAGTGGATATAGGACCGCTAGAAAATGAGGCAGGAGAAATAGTAACAGAGGACAAGGAGATGGCAGATGAACTAAATGAGTATTTTGCATCAGTCTTCAGTGGAAGACACTAACAGTATGCCTGATGTTGTGTGTGAAGGAAGAGAAGTGGGTGCAGTTACTATCACAAGAGGGAAGGTGCTCAAAAATCTGAAAGACCTAAAGGTACATAAGTCACCTGGACCAGAGAAACTGCACTCTAGGGTTCTGAAAGAGGTAGCGGTAGAGATGATCTTTTAAAAATCATTGGACTCTGGCATGGTGCCACGCCACTCTTTAAGAAAGGAAGAAGGCAGCAGAAAGGAAATTATAAACCGGTTAGCCTGACCTCAGTGGTTGGGAAGATGTTAGAGTCAATTGTTAAGGATAAGGTGATGGAGTACTTGGTGACACAGGACGAGATAATACAAAGTTAGCATGATCACCATCAGTGAAAACCGTGCCTGATGAACCTGTTGGAATTCTTTAAGGAGATTACAAGTTGCATAGATAAAGGGGATGCAGTGGAAGTTGTATATTTGGATTTTCATAACAAGGTGTCACACATGAAGCTGCTGACCAATTAAGAGCCCACGATATTACAGGAAAGTTGATAATATCATTAGAACACTGGCTGATTGGTAGGAGGCAGCGACTGGAAATAAAAGGATCCTTTTCTGGTTGGCTGCCAGTGACTAGTGGTGTTCCGCAGGGGTCATTTCTTTTTATGCTGTATATAAATGATTTAGATGACGGAATAGATTGCATTGTTGCCAAGCTAGCAGATGATATGAAGATTGGTTGAGGGGCAGGTAGTTTTGAGGAAACAGGTAGGATGCAGAAGGACCTAGACAGATTAGGAAAATGGGCAAGAATGTGGCAAATGAAATGGAACATTGGAAAACGCATGGTCATGCAATTTGGTAGTAGAAATAAATTGCAGACTATTTTCTAAATGGGGAAAAAGATCCAAAAATCTGAGGTGCAAAGGGACTTGGGAGTCACTGTGCACAACACCCTGAAAGTTAACTTGCAGATTGAGTCAGTGGTGAGGAAGGCAAATGCCAAGTTAGCATTCATTTCAAGAGGTCTAGACTACAAGAGCAGGGATGTGATGCTGAGGCTTTATAAGGCACTGGTGAGGCCTCACCTTGAGTACTCTGACAGTTTTGGGCCCCTCTTCTTAGAAAAGATGTGCTGGCATTGGAGAGGGTCCAGAGGTTAGAAACATAGAAAGCCTACAGCACAATATAGGCCCTTCGGCGCACAAAGCTGTGTCGAAAATGTCCTTACCTTAGAATTTACCAAGGATTACACATACCCTCTATTTTTCTAGGCTCCATCTACCTATCCAGGAGTCTCTTCAAAGACCCTATCATATCCACTTCCACCACCATCACCGGCAGCCCATTCCATGCACTCACCACTCTCTGTGTAAAAAATTTACCTTCTGACATCTTCTCTGTACCTACTTCCAAGCATATTAAAATGGTGCTCTTTTGTGCTAGCCATTTAAGTGCTGGGGAAAAGCCTCTGATTATCTACACAATCAATGCCTCTCATCATCTTATACACCTCTCTCAGGTCACCTCTCATCCTCTCTCATTCCAAGGACAAAAGGCTGAGTTCACTCAACCTATTCTCTTAAGGCCTGCTCCCCAATCCAGACAATATCCTTGTAAATCTCCTCTGCACCCTTTCTATGGTTTCCACATCCTTCCTGTAGTGAGGCAACCAAAACTGAGCACAGTACTCCATGTGGGGTCTGACCAGGGTCCTACATAGCTGCAACATTAACCCTCGGCTCCTAAATTCAATTCCACGATTGATGAAGGCCAATGAGGCATATGCATTTTTAACCACAGTCAACCTGCGCAGCAGCTTTAAGTGTCCTATGGACTCAGACCTCAAGATCCCTCTGATCCTCCACACTGCAAAGACTCTTTCCATTAATACTATATTCTGTCATCATATTTGACCTACCAAAATGAACCACTTCACATTTGTCTGGGTTGAACTCCATCTGCCACTCCTTAGCCCAGTTTTGCATCCTATCAATGTCCCACTGTAACCTCTGACAGCCCTCCACACTATCCACAACACCCCCAACCTTTGTGTCATCAGCAAATTTACTAACCCATCCCTCCACTTCCTCATTTCATTTATAATTTATAATATATTGAATATAATATATTCATCCTCATTTATAAAAATCACGAAGAGAAGGGATACCAGAACAGAGCCCTGAGGCACACCACTGGTCACTGATCTCCATGCAGAATATGTACCATCTACAACAACTCTTTGCCTTCTGTGGGCAGCCAAATCTGGATCCACAGAGCAATGTCTCCTTGGATCCCATGCCTCCTTACTTTCTGAATAAGCCCTGCATTGAGTACTTTATCAAATTCCTTGCTGAAATCCATATGCTCTACATCTACTGCTCTACATTCATCAATGTGTTTAGCCACATCCTCAAAAATTTCAAATCAGGCTTGTAAGGCACGACCTGCCTTTAAGAAAGCCATGCTGACTATTCCTAACCATATTATGCCTCTCTGAATGTTCAGAAATCCTGCCTCTCAGGTTCTTTTCCATCAAGTTACCAACCACTGAAGTAAGACTCACTGGTCCATAATTTCCTGGGCTAAGTCTACTCTCCTTCATAAATAAGGGAACAACATCTGCAACCCTCCAATCCTCGAGCCTCTCCTGTCCCCATTGATGATGCAAAGATCATCGTCAGAAGCTCAGCAATTTCCTCCCTCACCTCCCACAGTAGCCTTGGGTACATCTCATCCAGACTTATTCATCTTGATGCTTTCCAAAACCTCCAGCACATCCTCTTCCTTCATATCTATATACTCAAGAATTTTAGTCCACTGCAAGTCATCCCGACAAACAAAAAGATCCTTTTCCATAGTGAATACTGAAGCAAAGTATTCATTAAGTACCTCTGCTAAGTCCTCCGGTTCTATACACACTTTCCCACTGTCACACTTAATTAATCCTAATCTGTCACATCTTATCCTCTGGGTCTTGATATATTTATAAAGTGCCTTGGGGTTTCCCTTCATCCTGTACACCAAGGTCTTCTCATGGCCCCTTCTGGCTCTCCTAACTTCATTCCTATGCTCCTTCCTGCTAGCCTTATAATACTCAAGATCTCTATCATTACCTAGTTTTTTGAACCTTTTTGTAAGCTCTTCTTTTCCTCTTGAATAGATTTACAACAGCCTTTGTACACCACGGTGCCTGTACTCTACCATCTTTTCCTTGTCTCATTGGAATGTACCTATGCAGAACTCCATGAAAATATCCCCTGAACATTTGCCACATTTCTTCTGTACCTTTCCCTGAGAACATCCATTCCCAATTTATGCTTCCAAGTTTCTACCTGATAGCCTCATATTTCCCCTTAATCCATTTGAACGCTTTCCTAACTTGCCTGTTCCCTTCCCTCTCCAATGCTATGGTAAAGGAGATAGAATTATGACAGCATCTCCAAAATGCTCTTCCACTGAGAGATCTTACACCTGACCAGGTTTATTTCCCAATACCAAATCAAGTACAGCCTCTCCTCTTGTAGGCTTATCTACATATTGTGTCAAGAAAACTTCTTGAACACATCTAACAAACTTCACCCCATCTAAATACCTTGCTCTAGGGAGATGCCAATCAATATTTGGGAAATTAAAATCTCCCATCACAACAACCCTGTTATTACTACACCTTTCCAGAAGCAATCTCCTTATCTGCTCCTCGATGTCGCTGTTACTATTGGATGGTCTATCAAAAATACCTAGTAGTTTTATTGACCCCTTCTGTTACTAACTTTCACCCACAGAGACTCCGTAGACAATCCCTTCATGACCACCTCCTTCTTTGCAGCTGCGACACTATCTCTGATCATAGGTACCACGCTCTCACCTCCTTAGCGACCCTCCCTGTCCTTTCTGAAACATCTAAAGCCTGGCACTCGAAGTAACCATTCTGGCCCTTGAGCCATCCAAGTCTCTGAAAGGGCCACAATATCATAGCTCCAAGTACTGATTCACACTCTAAACTCATACGCTTTGTTCATAATACTCCTTGAATTAGACATATCTCAAACTATCGGTCTGAGCACGTCCCTTCTTATCACCTGCCGATCCTCCCTCTCGCACTGTCTCCAAGCTTTCTCTATTTGTGAGCCAACCGCCCCTTCCTCAGTCTCTTCAGTTCAGTTCCCACCCCCCAGCAATTCTAGTTTAAACTCTCCCCAACAGCCTTATCAAACTTCCCCGCCGGGATATTGGTACCCTGGTATTCAAGTGCAACCTGTCCTTTTTGTACAGGTCACACCTAACCCAAAATATTCCCAATGATCCGGAAATCTGAATCCCTGTCCCCTGATCCGATCCCTCAGCTGCTTAATAGATTCACAAAGATGATTCCAGGAATTAAAGAATTATCATATGTACTCGCTGGAATTCAGAAGGATGAGGGGGGATCTCCTTGAAACCTCTTGAATGTTGAAATTCCCAGGCAGAGTAGATGTGGAAAGCATGTTTCCCATGGTGGGAAAGTCTAGGACAAGAAGGCACAGCCTAGAATACAGGAGCACACTTTTAAAACAGAGATTCAGAGAAATTTCTCTCACCAGATGGTGATGAGTTTGTGGAATTTGTTACTACATGCAGCTGTGGAAGCCAGGTCGTTGTGTGTATTTAAGGCAGAGATTGATAGGTTCTTGATTGGACATGGCATCAAAGGTTACAGGGAGAATCAAGTCAAGTCAAATCACTTTTATTGTCATTTCGACCATAACTGCTGGTACAGTGCATAGTAAAAATGAGACAACGTTTTTCAGGACCATGGTGTTACATGACACAGTACAAAAAAACTAGACTGAACTACAGAATAAAAAACAACACAGAGAAAGCTACACTAGACTACAGACCTACACTGGACTGCATAAAGTGCACAAAACAGTGCAGGCATTTACAATAAATAATAAACAGGACAGTGGGGCAAGGTGTTAGTCCAGGCTTTGGGTATTGAGGAGTCTGATAGCTTGGGGGAAGAAACTGTTACACAGTCTGGTCGTGAGAGCCCGAATGCTTCAGAGCCTTTTCCCAGACGGCAGGAGGGAGAAGAGATTGTATGAGGGATGCATGGGGTCCTTCATAATGCTGTTTCCTTTGCGGATGCAGCATGTAGTGTAAATGTCCGTGATGGCAGGAAGAGAATCCCGATGATCTTCTCTGCTGTCCTCACTCTCCGCTGCAGTGTCTTGCTATCCGAGATGATACAATGCCAGGAACTGGGGTTGATGAGGAGAAAAAAAAGGCTCAGCTATGAGTGAATGGTGGAGCAGACTCGATGGGCCAGATGGCCTATCTCTGCTCCTATGTCTTATGGTCTAGCTGGTTCAAAGCAGAGATACTGGCTCTAACTGTCTCATAACAGCTTCCCGTGCTCTGCCTGGGCAGCCTGCAACCTGGTGGCATCAACATTGAATTCTCAAACTTCCGGTGGTCGCTCCCTCTCTGTCACTTTTCCTGTTTAATTGTCTCTCTCCTCCTGATCCACCAGCCCCATCACCCTATCTCTTTCCCCTCCATCCCCACCCTCTCCATCTGCCCATCACCCACACACTCCTCCCCACCCTCTCCATCTGCCCACCACACACACACTCCTCCCCCAACCTCTCCATCTGCCCATCACACACACACTCCTCCCCACCCTCTCCATCTGCCCATCACCCACACACTCCTCCCCACCCTCTCCATCTGACCGTCCCCCACACACTCCTCCCCACCTCTCCATCTGCCCAGCACACACACACTCCTCCCCACTCTCTCCATCTGACCATCACCCACACACTCCTCCCCACCCTCTCCATCTGCCCATCACCCACACACTCCTCCCCACCCTCTCCATCTGCCCATCACCCACACACTCCTCCCCACCCTCTCCATCTGCCCATCACACACAAACTCCTTCCCACCCTCTGCATCTGCCCATCACCCACACACTCCTCCCCACCCTCTCCATCTGTCCATCACCCACACACTCCTCCCCACCCTCTCCATCTGCCCATCACCCACACACTCCTCCCCACCCTCTCCATCTGCCCATCACCCACACACTCCTCCCCACCTCTCCATCTGCCCAGCACACACACACTCCTCCCCACCCTCTCCATCTGACCATCACCCACACACTCCTCCCCACCCTCTCCATCTGCCCATCACCCACAAACTCCTCCCCACCTCCCTCCCTTTATTCCAGGTTCCACATTCCCCCTCTGTCAGATTTCAAAATCTTCAGTCCTTTGTCACTGACACCTCTCACCTCCCAGTTTCTGACTCATTTCCACACTCCACCCCTCCCCATCTACCTATCACCCACTCACCTGGATCCACCCATCACGTGTCCTTTTCCTTCCACATATGTTACCTGACACGTTGGGTGTCTCAGGCACTTTGCTTGTTACCACCGCTATATCTCCCATGTTACCAAGATTCACCCTGACCTTGTCATGATCCGGTCCATGAAATCCGCGTTCTGTTTCATGTACTCTGGACTCCGGGATTTCCAGCTGTCCCTTATTTCAGTTGGATTTAATCATAGGCACCTGATGCTCGTCTTGTGGCTGGGAATTTAAGTGGCCCTGGGTTCGAGTGTGGGTGCTGGTTCATCTCGTCAGTATCCTGTCCTTGCCTCTGTGGGGTAAGTCAGGTCATCTTTGCTGATACTCTGAGGCTGGACAGTTCAATTCCCTTCCTCTTATTTCTGTAGCCCTTGACTTTGCCTGCTACCTTTTCCCTTGAGCCTCGTCTATTCTCGCTGTCATGTTCCTCTGCTGGAGCAAGACTGGAGCCTTGCTGTGTCCAGATAAGGAACTGTTTTTTGTTGTTTGGAACTATCTCTGTGTCCTTGCCTTCACTAGGTAGGTCTGGCTGTTTGCCACTACCTAGTGTTGGGAACTGTCTTGTCATGTTCAACTTTCTGTGTATGAGTCCCAGCCCTACGTCCTGTTCCCAAGGAGGGGTCCAGCTCTGTGTTCCCTGTTCCCGTCTCCCAAGACCAAGTTTGAGGTTCATGTCATCATCCAGCCCAGGAGTCCCACGTCCTGCCCCCATGTCCAGTCCTGTTGCCTTGCCACGTCTTGTCCTCACCTGAAACTGGAGTCCGAGCCTGAGTCAGGACCCAGGTTCTAGGTCCCTGTGCAGACCCTGGCTCGGAGTCCTTGTACAGGTTCCTAGTTCCAAGTTCCTCGTCCAGGTCCTGCTTTCCTAGTCTCGTCCAGGACCTGTGTCTTGTCCAGTGTCGTTTCTTCCCCACTTCCCTTGCTTTCTTGACACACCTAGTTCTGTCCCCAGTACTTCAGTGTCTGTGCCTTGCATTTGGTTCTGCTCTCAACACCCAGCCGATGCCAGACCTCCCTCTTCCGATCAGCACCACCACCACTTGCCCCAGTTACCCTGTCAGTCCCGGTGGACTTTAGCACCCGGGGGAGCCGGGGAGCTTAGGACCCGCCGCCCGCAGCTGCTGCTGAATCCGCAGTGTTTCTGTTCCATTGACGGTTGCGGTGAACGAGTTAAAATTAATGGATCGATAATTCTCACATTGTGTTTATTTCACTCTCCGCACATTTATATTTACACTGACTTACTACTGATGCCAGTCCCGGACGCATGCCATTTACAGACCCGGAGCGGAACCGGAGTAGATTCTCAGCCACCGGTTTTTATCCCAAGTCCAGAAGAAAGGATAAAGTTTCTCCGTGAATTTATTCCCAGTGAAGGTGTGGAGATGGGACTTGGTCTCTGCGTTGTAAAATGAAACTGTCCCGGACTCGTAACTGAGATAAATTCCCACCCTCCAGGGGATGGGACCGGCAGGGAGACGGGACTCGGGGGAGGTGAACTTATTGTACCTGTTATCATCCCGCCCGATGATCCAGAATCCGGTCTCCGGACTCGCTCTGATCTCTCCCTTCCTGTCCACAGACTCTGCGGCGACACCCAGACACCAGCCCCGATTCCCCGTCACCTCCGCCTCCCAGTAATGTCTCCCCGATGTGAATCCCTCCGATCCCAGCACACAAATCCAGTTTGTGAACCTCTTCCCGGTGTCAGGGAGATTCCTCCAAATCCCGGTCCATCTCACACTCCTCTGATCCTCAGACACCTCGAGCGCCGGATGCGCCGTTTCCACATCCAGGGTGACAGAGACTGGGGGGAGAAGCAGAGAATTAGAGAGTCCCCGGGGATCGGAGGGGAGACTCGGGCAGCGCGGCCCCGGGATCGGGGGGAAAGACTCGGGCAGCGCGGCCCCGGGGATCGGGGGGAGACTCGGGCAGTGCGGCCCCGGGGATCGGGGGGAGACTCGGGCAGTGCGGTCCCGGGGATCGGGGGGGAGACTCGGGCAGTGCGGCCCCCGGGATCGGGGGAGACTCGGGCAGCGCGGCCCCGGGATCGGGGGGAGACTCAGACAGCGCGGCCCCGGGGATCGGGAGGAGACTCGGGCAGCGCGTCCCCGGGACCAGGGGAGAGGTCGCTGGGCCTCAGGTACAGTCGGGTGGCTGACAGAAACCTTTCCCGGGGTTTTACCCAAACACAATGGATGAACAAGGTGTGTGGATGGACAAGATTTAAAAGGTGGGTGTGGGAGGGAAAGAGAACCACCAGGTACAGGTGAAACCTGGAGGGAGAGGGATGAAGTAACAAGCAGGGAAGTTGATTAGCAAGATGAGCTGAGAGAGGGAAAAGGGGATGGGAAATGGAGAAGGGTAGGGGTGGTTTGGGGGCATTACTGGCAGTTTAAGAATGATGTTCTTGCCATCAGGTTGGAGACTCCCCAAATGGAATAAAAGTTGTTGTTCCTCCAACCCAAGTGTGGCCTTATCCCGAGAGTAGAGGACATATCAGGAAGGGAATGGGAAGTGAACACTGGGAGATCTTGTTCTGGCGGACGGATCATAGATGCTCGGCAAAGCTACATTGGGGTCTCACAGGAGGCCACACCAGACTCAGTGTGTGACCCCAATGGACTCACAGGTCAAGTGTCATCTCAGCAGGAAGGACTGTTCAGAGCACTGGGTGGGAGTGAGAGAGAATGTGTAGAGGCAAATGTAGCACTTATTCTGCTTGCAAGGATCAGTGCCAGGAGGGAGATCTGTTGGGAGGGATGAACAGACAAGGGAGTTGTGTGGGGCGGGAGGGAAAGATGTGCTTCGTGGTGGGATCTCATTGGAGATGGCAGAAGTTTCATTGAGTTATTTGCTGGACGTGGAGGCTGGTGGGATGGTAGATGAGGACAAGAGGTTTCCTTTGCAGCCTCCTGAGCTCCAGGAAAAAGACCCAGAATATCCAGCCTCTCCTCATAACCCAAACCCTCCAGTCCCAGTAACATCCTTGTAAATCTGTTTTATACCCTCTCAGTTTAATACCATCCTTCCTGTAGAAAGATAACCAGAACTGTACAGACTGATCCAAATCATAAAGACAAGAAAGAGTGTGGATGCTGAAACTCCAAAACAACACACACAAAATCTCAGACCGAAACATCAACAGTTTATTCATTTCCATAGATGCTGCCTGACCTGCTGAGTTCCTCCAACATTTTGTGTGCGTTGCTTGGATTTCCAGCATTTGCGGATTTGAGGAGATTGAGAGGGGATCTGATTGAAACGTTTAAGATAATTAGATTTGATAGGATTGAGGCAGGAAATATGTTCCAGATGTTGGGAGAGTCCAGTACCAGAGGGCATGGATTGAGAATAAGAGGTCAGTTATTTAAAACAGAGTTGAGGAAGAGCTTCTTCTCCCAGAGAGTTGTGCAGGTGTGGAATGCACTGCCTCGGAAGACGGTGGAGGCCAATTCTCTGGATGCTTGTAGAGCTATGGTCAGGCTCGGATTAAATCAGGGGTTGCTGGGTGGTGGGGGTCATTGTAACTTGTCCCATGGTCGGGCTCGGATTAAATCAGGTGTTGCTGGGTGGTGGGGGTCATTGTAACTTGTCCCATGTTCAGGCTCGGATTAAATCAGGGATTACTGGGTGGTGGGGGTCATTGTAACTTGTCCCATGGTCAGGCTCGGATTAAATCAGGGGTTGCTGGGTGGTGAGGGTCATTGTAACTTGTCCCATGGTCAGGCTCGGATTAAATCGGGGGTTACTGGGTGGTGGGGATTATTGTAACTTGTCCCATGGTCAGGCTCGGATTAAACTGGGTGATGGGGGTCAAAGGGCCAGAAGGGACTATTCTGTGCTGTATCTCAATAAATAAATTACAGCTGATGGAAGTGCAGTAGACATCGTCTCCATGAAGTTTAGCGAGGGATTTGACAAGGTAGCAGAGAGTTAGATCACATGGGATACAGTACGATCTGGAATAGGATACAGAGTTGTCTGGGTGGAGTCCTGTGACCAGTGGTTGTGCTGCAGGGATTGGTGCTGGGTCCACTGTTTTTCATCATTCATATGAATGATTTGGAGAGAATGTAGGTGACGTGTTTAGTAGGTTTGTGGACTCTAAAATTGGTGATTTCATGGACAGTGAAGAGATTATTTATTTATTTAGAGACATTGTGAAACAGGTCATCCCAGACCAGTGAGCTGTTCCACCCAGCAACAGTAGCTCATCAGTACTAGCCTAATCAAAGGAGATTTTACAATGACCAATTTACTTCCTAACCAGTTTGTTTTTGTACTAGAGTCATAGAGGATAGAAAAGCACAGCACAGAAACAGGCCATTGGCCCTTCTAGTTCATACCACAACATTTAAACTGCCTACTTCCATCAACCTGCACCATGCCCATAGCAGTCGACACCTCTCCCATCCATGTATCTGTCCAAATTTTTCGAGGTATATAAAATCATAGAGCAGATGTGAAGTGTATACACATGGTCTCTTTCCCCGGAAAAGAGTCCAAAAGCAGAGGGCAGAGATTCAAGAGAAAGTTTAAGCGATCTGTGAGGGATGTGAGTATATGTGGAATTTGCTGCCAGAGGAAGCCGCAGAAACAGATATAAATGAAATATTTTAAAATATATTAGACAGGTACACAGATAGGAAATGGTTAGCGGAATATGGGACAAACACACGGAAATGTGTCTGTTTCTCTGGCGATGTGTCCCACTCTGATTGTGCATTTGGATATCTGTCACTGTGTGTGAGTAAATATCAGTGAGTGTGTGTTCACATTGAAGGTGAGGGTCACATTGAAGTATTGTGTTACAGTGTGTCTTCACATGTCCAGTGTGTGTTGGCAATGTGTGTGACACGTGTGTGAATTGTTCAAGTAAAAAACATTCACTGTGTGTGAAGAGAGAATAGTTTCCATGTCACTGAGGGGACGAACAATGTGCGATGCTGAGGCTCTGACGACAGTCTGCCAATCCTTCCTGTGGATGTGTGTGAGGGAGATTTGCCAGACCAGTTATGCTGTGTGGGCTTCTCCCGTCGTTCACCGGGATCAATGCTGATTGGTTCAGTCTGACGATGCTTCAATGTGGTGATTTGATCACAACAGTGAGACTGGCGAGTCCAGCAGGGGGCAGAGCTGAGTCAATCAGACTGCGGTCACGGACAGGTCAGACAGGGGGAGGGGCTCGAAGGACTGGTGTATTTTTCTGACAATCCCTGTCACCACAGTGATACCAGATTTTATCCCCTTTAATGACATTAATGGAATATTAATTCCAGAGCTACTATGGCAGGATTTAAGCTCATGCATTGACATATTTTTCCAGTATGAATGGGATCAGATGCAGTGGTTCATCTAACAGTCCCGTGAATTGGTTATATTTTGCCCCAGTGTTGGTGTGTTCAGGGGTCTGACATCTCCAGATGATCATGTGACAGTGATGCCTCCCTGCGGGTGGGGCTGGTGCCGGAATACACTTCACTTCCCTATTATTACAGTCAAATTTTGTGTCCAATTATTAATTAGATGTGTCTGAAACAAGGGCAAATGAATCTGTATGTTTTACCTCGCTTAATGCCATCAAACGCTTTTCCCAATGCTGTGTCGAACAAATAGGGGTGATAGAATTTTTCAGCCAGTAGGGCACCATCTGTCACTGACAATGTCTGGGCATCATCACAGCTCCTGTAAATATTATACATCTGGTTATAAACTGAGCATCAGCAATATTTGAACTGTTTTACAAATCCATACAGAGTTTCAGTAAAGACCATGTCCTACCTTCTCTTCTGATGAGCTTCCTCCTGAAATAAATCAAACACAGATCTCAGCTGACTGACACTGACCATCGGCGTCCCAATAACAGGAATCTGAGACAGGTTATTAAAAGCTGCCGGGAGCTTAGGAGGACGATGGCGTCTAATGGCGACTGCTTTGCTAGAGTTTTCGGAAACAGCTCTATTTCTATCTTTAGTATCTCTATTCTTCCCTTTCAGGGTTCTTTTGAAGACCCTGACCTGCAGTTACACACTGCCTTCGGTTCTTTGTGGGAATGAGACCCACTCTCGGGGTCTCACAACTGGCCACTGTTCAATATATCGGGGACGCGGCCTAGAAGACTAACACACCTTCAGAGTTCCAGGATTTCGTGGCTCTGGAGGTGGGTGGACTCGAGGTCGGTGCCTCTGCTGAGAATTGTGGGTGTGTCGTGAGAGATGGAGGATCGAAGACAACAAGCTGCTGTTGGCTGTGCGACCCGAGACCCGAGTTGGTTTGGAACAGAGCTTGAGAAAGACAATGCAACAGACTTTCAACAATGTAAATCAGTCTGTTGTTTGTTATGCGTCCCCTCTCGCTGTGAAACGGGTCACCTCTTCTTCCCTTTTTTAGGGAGAGAGAGCCTGTGTTATGTTGAATTACCGGGTGAACGAGTAGTCTTTGGGCTACTGCAAGTCTATGTCTTTATTGATGCTTTGCTGCATGTTTGAGTGCTCGGTCGAGGGTGCTAATGTTTTTTTCCTGGTGGGGGAGACGGGTCGTTGCCTTGCCGCTGATTATGTGTGGGAGGGGGATCTGGGGAAGCTTCGGGGTTTTAACATTTAATTCATTCATTCTTTGGGGCAATCCTTCATTTTCATGGATGTTCATGTCGAAAAAGAATTTCAGGATGTATATTGTACACATTTCTCTGACTTTAAATGTACCTTTGGAACTTTGAAAACTCCCACTAAACTCATTCCTACTGACACACACGGAGAAACTACAAGGAATGTTTATGAAAATTATACCGTAACTGAGAGATGGAACTTACAGGAGAGACTGGACAGGTTGTGTATTTTTATCTGGATACGATGTCAGGGAGGATCAGATGGAGGAATATAACATTCTGAATCGATTTGATGGGGTGGGAATGGAGAAAATATTTCCATTTTTATGAGATAAGAAGTCAAAGATAAGACATCATTTGGTTGTGAATAAATCCCACTAGAAATGCGGTGAAGAGAATATCAGAAATACACTCAAAGCCTTTGACTGTAACTGGTTGTTACTCTGAGTCTCAGGGGATATTATACGTGGGAATCACAGAAACGACCACCAGCTCAGGGCTCTGATCAGAGTAACTCATTCCCGAGAAGGTTGTAGTCTGTCCTGTGATGTACAGATGTTGTGGGATGGGGTTTGGGACAACGACAATGCTGAACAGTCAGGATGTCCACATGGTGGAAATCAGTTTCCAACTACAGTATTTGTGATAAAATGCATCATTTTGTGTCTGGGCACTTTTACAGAAACAAATTGAAATCTCTCACCATGAGGAGTGTGACATTTTCTTGTTGATCCATTCGTTCCTGTAACTTTGAGATTTCCTCCTGGATAGAATTTAAATTCTCTTGAATCTCTCGAAGATTTTTTTCCATTGGATTCAGAATCCTCTCCTCTTCTTCCTTGAGATCTCGGAGTGCACGCTGCTCTTTATCAGTGAGAACCCGGCGCAGTTCAGCAAAATGGGATGTGATCTGGGACTGAAGGCTGTGTGACTGTTCCTGTCAAGGAAAGGAGAGGCTAGTTTACTATTTAAAACTAGTGTTGTATTTCATTCTGACATGGAAGGCAACCATTCAGCCCATTAAAGTTTATGCTGCTTCTCAGAACAATCCCCTCCATCACATTCCCCCACGTCTCCCTGAAACATATACTCCGTCTCTGACCCACTAACTCCGTCCTGATTCACAGACCACCCAACTTCACAAGGTTAATTACAGTCGCCAATTTACCGTTCAACCATGCAATGTCGGCTAAAGAAAGCTACTGGATATGGGGAGAACATACAAACTCCACGCAGACAGCTCCAGGGGTCAGGATCGATCCCAGGTTACTGGAGCTGCGATACTCTGCTGTTCTGCATTAAAAGGGTGTGGTGAACTATGTGCCTGTCGGGACACGCCCCCTGCTGACTGCTCCAGTGGCTCCTCCCACAGGCCCCTGTATAAAGGCGATCTGAGGTATGATGGACACTCACTCCTGGTTCCTTCTTCCAGTCAATAAAAGCCGATATCTCGCCTTACGTCTCAGTGTGAGTTATTGATGGTGCATCAAAGGGAACAAAACTACACAGCGAATTTGTAAATTCTGCTCCGGAAGCCTCACCCGAACTCCAGAAATCTTCTCTTTCTGTTGTTGCTCCATTTCCTCGAAGTCCGATTTCTTTTTAGTGAGAGAGTCTAAGGAAGATTTAACTCGACCCTGGGAATCAGAGAGTGAAGACATTAGACCAAAATATGCAACTAAGTAAACAGCTGATCAAAACCTGGTTAGTTTTACCTTGTAGATTTCAGCGGCTTCGTTAATCGGCATGAAGTTGTGAGACTTGTGTTCCCGCGCAGTCGCACAGATCAGGCAGATCAGTGTCTTGTCCGTCTCACAAAATAGCTTCAGGTCTTCCCCATGTTTCTCGCAGTGAAGTTTACTTTCCTTCTCTTTCGGATTCAGGTTTAGTTTTCGAGCTTTCTCAGACAGATTTGCTAAGGCCCGATTGACCTTGAGGGTGCGGTCTGCAATCTCCTCTCTACATTCCGGGCAGGAGTTTCTCTCCTCCCTTTCCCAACACCGTGTGATACAGGAGCGGCAGAAGTTGTGTCCACACTCCAGTATAACCGGATCGGTGAAGAAATCCAGGCAGATAGGACAAATTACCTCCTCGGTTAAACTCTCGACCTGTTCTTTCGAAGCCATGTTAACTCCCGGTACTTCCGGGTTCAGGATCCTTTCACTTTCGGGGAGCTGCTGAACTCTGCGGTACCGCGGCTGTCCAATAGGGGCGCTGCAGTCTCGGGAATGAATGTTCCTTTTCAGTGAAGCAGGAATCGTGTTCATTTCCACAGCAGCGATCAGAAACACATTAAACAAGTCTAACATAGATAAAGCCGGAGAGAGGAGCTTGGTTCAGTCTACGGCAGAACTGAAGGGGCATGTCCTGAAAAGAGAGACACAGGGACTGTAAATGCAGGAATCTGGAAGGAAGTGAGATCTACTGGAGGAACTCAGCGGGTCAGACAGCATTTGTGGAGATAATACTAAGGTAGGTGGCGTTGTGGATAATGAAATAGGTTTTCAAAGCTTACAGAGAGATTTAGGCCAGTTAGAAGAGTGGGCTGAACGATGGCAGATGGAGTTTAATGCTGATAAATGTGAGGTGCTACATTTTGGTAGAATGTAAATAGGACATACATGGTAAATGGTAGGGCATTGTAGAATACAGTAGAACAGAGTGATCTAGGAATAATGGTGCATAGATCTCTGAAGTTGGAATCTCATGTGGAAAGGGTGGTGAAGAAAGCTTTGGGTATGCTGGCCTTTATAAATCAGAGCATTGAGTTTAGGGGTTGGGATGTAATGGTAAAATTGTACAAGGCATTGGTAAGGCTGAATTTCGAATATTGTGTACATTTCTGGTCACCAAATTATAGGAGAGATATCAACAGAATAGAGAGAGTACAGAGAAGATTTACTAGAATGTTACCTAGATTTCAGCACGTAAGTTACAGGGAAAGGCTGAACAAGTTAGGTCTTTATTCATTGGAGCCTAGAAGGTTGAGGGGGGACTTGATATAGGTATTTAAAATAATGAGGGGGATAGATCGAGTTGACGTGGATAGGCTTTTTCCATTGAATGTAGGGGAGATTCAAACAAGAGGACATGATTTGAGAGTTAGGGGGCAAAAGTTTAAGGGTAACATGAGAGGGAACTTCTTTACTCAGAGAGCGCTACCTGTGTGGAACGAGCTTCCAGTAGAAGTGGTAGAGGCAGGTTTGGTATTGTCATTTAAAGTAAAATTAGATAGGTATATGGACAGGAAAGGAATGGAGGGTTATGGGCTGAGTGCGGGCTAGTGGGACTAGGTGAGTGTAAGCATTGGCACGGACTAGAAGGGCCGAGATGGCCAGTTTCCATGCTGTAATTGATATATGGTTATACCAGGGGTCGGCAACGTTTACCACTGAAAGAGCCAATATGGATCCATTTCCCACAGAAAAGAAAACACTGGGAGCCACATAATGAAATAACACTGCATACAACGGGTTTTTTTTTGCCTTTATGCTATGTATAAACAAACTATAATGTGTTGCATTTATGAAATTGATGAACTCCTGCAGAGAAAACGAAATTACATTTCTGCATGCAACAAAAACATTTTGAACTCCGAAAAAAAGACGTTGGGTTGAAGGTTACTCCATAGTTAGCCTACCTTGGATCGAAGAATTAAAAGGAAGCGCGCACTGGCGGGTGTCAGGCATTGGCAGTGGTGATGTATATTAATAGCGATAAAAAAACACGTTGTAGCGGTGTAGCGCTACACGCAGCGCTAAAATAAAGACTGCAGTCAAAGGTAGCTTTATTCGAACTAAACAGCCTTGCTTTAAAGCCTCCCTCAACCCGTCCCCGTGGGTGCGGATGTTCCAAAAGACACGTACTCACAAACCCCCGTAGGCTATCTCCCTTAGCCGGAACGGTGGCTAATTGTGAGCCGGTTCGGATGTGCCAGGAAACGGTGTCTCCACAAAGTTTTCAGATTGTACAAGATCACCATAATCTTCAAATTTCGAATTACATTTCAAAAGCTAACAAACCACGGGGAGCCACATCAAAGAGATCAAAGAGCCGCATATGGCTCTGGAGCCGCAGGTTGCCGACCTCTGGGTTATACAGTTAAAAATAGACAGAAGATATTCCGGGTTGATCCAGTGCAGATGAAGGTTCTCGACCCAAAATCTCGATTGTCCATTTCTCTCCACAGATGCTGCCTGACCCTCGGTGTTCCTCCAAAAGCTCGTTTTGTTTAGCACGAGGACTGAACATAGTCAGACTGAGGAGTAAAAACGATGGTTAATGTAAATTTACAGCAATTATTAAATCAGTTAATGTTACGGAACACGGGATGTGGAGAGAATCTGCAGTGCGGAGACTGATGCTGTGGCGATGACAAAGATGTGTCTGCAGGAATCACCACAGGCCTGGACATTGTACGTCACAGCGTGGAAAACATTCAACTCCTGATTTCCATTTCCCTGCTTGACCCGGCCCGGCTCCTAAGGTCCGGTCTCACTTGTTCTGAACAGGGTCCACGTGTGGAAATGATTTCCCCCGCCTGTCTTCTGAACCCCGTCAGCCCCGGAGAGCAGGGGCACTGGACTGGAATCTCCACTCACAAACACAAGAGATTCTGCAGATGCTGGAATTCCAGAGCAACACACACAATATCCTGGAGGAACTCAGCCGGTCAGGCAGCATATGGAGAGGAATAAACAGCGTTGAAGGGTCTGGAACTGAAATGACAACTGTTATCCTCTCCACAGCTGCTGCCTGACCCCCTGAGTTCCTGCAGTATTTTGAGTGTGTTGCTCTGCAATCTCCACGTCGCTGAGTCTGACAGTCTTCATCAGGCAGCTTCCACAACAGCAGCTCGAGGGACAGGGACTGGGGGTTGGGTTGTGGGTGTGGGGACCCGTCTCCCACTTAAATACGGTTCAGATGGAACAGCACAGACAAAACCTGCCAGACAGCAGTGGTGAGTTTCGGGAACAAGTCAGTCTATTCAGACCCGGTTACAGTGAACATCGGGGAACACTTCGAGTGTGATGTCTGTTACGTACCCCATAACTGGGTGTCAGACCAGCAAAGATAGTTGGAGTCTGGTGGTACTATATTCAAAAGTGTTTATTAGTAAAATAAGCAAATCAATATCAATAATGCAAATATAGATATAACACAGGTTAGCAACAATAAACCTAAAAGTGTGGGAATAATAATGAGCAATAATAAACAAGCTCTATCGATGTCTTGGGGTAAATAAGTTGTCATAGAAAAGTATAGAGTTCAGTTCAGTTCACGAGTGCTGAGGTAGATATGGTTGTTGTGTTGTAATCGTTGGAGAGAGAGAGAGAGCTAGATGTAACAGCTGCAGCAGCAAGCAGACCTTTCTGTGGCTTTTTGATTCCGTTGCACCGTTGTGGTGGTCATTCAGCTTTGATGCCTCTGTTCTTCAGCTAGACAGTTCTTCTGTGGTGGACTCGTCACTCTGGCATGAGTGGACACACACACAAGTCCCCACTGGCCCTGCTGATACACTGGTAGCTTTACCGACCGATCTCCTGGTTCAGTCTCTGCAGCCCCCACCTGCCTGTGAGGCCTACCACACTGGTCAGTGTCCACTGGTGTTTCTGAAGGGTGTCTCTCTGAACCTGTCTTTTATCCCTACCAACGCAGTCTCAGCTTTCCATCAACTCTGAATGACTGAGTCCATCAAATCAGGCCATTCCTGCAGTCCACTGAGGAGTGTTAACGAGCAACATATTGTCCTTGCAGTGGAAAGGTAAATAATCCAGGAAGAGTCACAATACAGTCAAATAGTCTCCCTCTCTCTCTTATCTGTCGCAGATGTTCTTGCCTGTTTTTGTCTCTCTCTCTCTCATGAGCAGCATAGCAACATTAATAGTTTGTGGTTCTCAGGGAGGGGGATGGGTAACTCTGCCCCCCATTGTCCATCAGATCTGTTCATCACTCATAACATGTCAAAGATACACTACTGTGTCAATGATCTGATGGGTTCCTGTTATACAATGGTGACATGCAGCTTTCATAACATTTCATCAGGAATCTCCATTTCTCTGTAGTATTTCATCTTTAATTATTTCTCTGTGGTCTCTCTCTAACTCACTGATATCCTGTTATGGTCTGGTCCGGAACCCACATTCCGGGTCTTGATCCGGTCCGCAGACTCCTGACTCCGGGTCTTGTAGCCATCCCTCCTTTCGCCCTTGCGACCAGTTAGTCACACTTGTGGATCAGCGTGGCTTGTTGGGGCTCAAGGAGGCACACCTGATGCCCATCGACTGGCGGTGTATATAGGGGGCTTTGGGACTGAGTGGAGTTGGGGGGGTTGTCTTGTCTACCCTGCTTCTCTGGTTGCCCAGGCTTGGAGTTTCCCTTGTTAAAGACGAGTTCTTTGAGTAAGTCTGGCAGTCACCCTGGACCTAGTTCCCTTCCTATCCCTTGCCTCCATTGGGCAAGCCTGGCTGGACTGCTGTTGCCTGGTGGGGAACTCTGCCCCTTTCCATCCCTTGCTGCTGATGGGTTGTGCCCTGTAACCTACCCAGGTGCCCTGTGACCTGCTCAGACCCCCGTGTTCCTGCCTGGGAGGTCCAGGCCCTGCCCAGGAGTTATGCATCTGCCCAGTGAGCTCCAAGACCCTCTTGGAACCCCAGCATCACCTTGAATGTCACATCCCTCATGCACACCACGGTCTCCATGTCCTGTCTCTTGTTTAGTTGTTCCAGTCCTGTCCCAAGTACTTTCGTGCCTGCGTCCAGCACTTGGGTCCATTCCATGTCCCCGTATGACATAACCATTTCCCAGTGCTCTCAGTAATTCACTGTCTTCATTTCTATTTCCATTTTCCAATCTTTTTTATTGATGTTCAAATAAAGAATATACAAATCAAAAGAGGAGTTTAGCAAGTAGATAATATAAAAGACATATAAACAGCAATAGTAAAAGCAAAAAGTATATAATATCAAAATCAAGTAGGTAATATATTATGCTGTTATATGTACAATGGTCAGAAAGAAATTACAACTCCTCATAGCAATTGTAAAAAAAGATTGGAAATTTTATTGATAGAGAAAGAAAAACCCCACTAACTAAACTGAAACAAAAAAAAAGAGAAAGAAAAAAGGGAAAGGAAAAGAAAGATTGGGCAGTCCAATTGAGGATAAACTTAAAAAAAGAAGAGAGGGAAAAAAACACATCCTTCCAGTCATCTCTGAACCTTCATGGATAAAGATATTTTCCAAAGAGAAAAAAGAAAAATAAATAAATAAAGATAAATTAAATCATATGAAAATATTGAATAAAGGGTCACTAGACTTGTTCAAAATCAAAGGATGTATCAAATGTTCGGCTTCTAATTTTCTCCAAACTTAAACCTGACATGATGGAGGAGAGCCAATAGAAGACAGTGGGCAAGTTAGATTCTTTCCAGTGTAGCAAAATAGCTCTAATAGCCAGTAATGTTGAAAAAGCTATCACATGTTGAGCGGAAGCGGACACTTTGCTTGCTTCCTCTGGGAAAATCCCAAAAATTGCTGTAAGTGGATTAGGTTGAACATCCACATCTGTAACTTTAGATAATATTCCAAACACATTCCTCCAAAAATTGTTTAAACTTACATGTGACCAAAACATATGGGTTAGAGTAGCCACTTCTGCATTACATCTGTCACAAATAGGGCATATATTAGGAAAACTATGCGCCAATTTATCTTTAGACATATGTACTATCTTAAACTGAATTAAAATATGGTCTGCGCAGATAGATGGATTATTGACTAAATAATAAATTTTACTCCATTGGTAAAATGTTGGCGCAGTGTTGGCGCGTGCCCTAGTGTGCAAGGCATCAGACTAGTAACTTGAAGGTCACTGGTTCGAGCCTCAGCTGAGGCAGATGTGTTTGTGTCCTTCACTTAACCAACTCTGTGACGTCACCAAGCTGCATGGGTCCTAGTGCCCTTCCCTTGGACAACATCAGTGGCGTGGAGAGGGGAAGGCCTGCAGCTTGGGCAACTGCCGGTCTCCCATACAACCCTGCCTAGGGTTGCCCTGGAAACTCCAGGCACAGATCCATGGTCTCTCGAGACTGACAGATGCCACTACCACCACCACCACCACCACCACTCCATTGGTTATCTGAGAGTGAATGTTGAAGTTCGACTTCCCAAGAGCATTGAACCCTATCATTTGGTGATGTGCGAGCATTCATTAACTGTTTATAAATGATAGCTATTAAACATTTTTGAAAAGGTTTAAGCTGAAAAATAACATAAGCCAAATTTAAAGAGCAAGCCAAGGGGTAACTTGGTACAAAATCATGTAAGAGATTCCTAACCTGCAAATACCTGAAAAAATGTGTATTAGAGATATCATATTTATCCATTAACTGTGAAAAAGACATTAAACAGTCTTGTAAAAACAAATCTAAAAAAGTTTTTATTCCCTTAATTGTCCATGTTAGAAATGCCTTACCCAAAGTTGATGGTTTCAAAAACAAATTAGAATAAATATTATTAGAAAGTAGAAAAGCAGTCATTTCCCAATGCTCTCTGTAATTAACTGATTCCATTTCTGACCGTTTTCCTGCCGTGACTCTCCTTATCTGATGATAAACTCTCCTGCCGTGGTCTGCAATCCGACCTCCACCTGTTTACCTTTGATCCAGTGAGCTTCACCTTGCTGACTGAACACGTCCCCAGTCTAATCACTGACCTGACTGTCATATCGTCACCTCTCAGTCACCTTCTCCCTTGGTCTAACCACTGTAATTTCCCAAACAGTAAGGCACCTAGTTTAAATATTTTATCAGCTTTCTTAATTCTCATGATTCCCAGAGATCCCTCCCTCAGACATCACTGCCTGACACTGTGTGGTGTGATTGTCATTTGTCACCTATCAGCCCAGGCCTGGATATTGTCCGGGTCTTGCTGCATTTGTGTTGTGGGCTGCTTCATTACCTGAGGAGTGGCAGATGGTGCTGAACATTGTGTCGTCATCAGTGACCATCCCGACCTCTGACCTTACGATGGACAGAAGGTCGTTGAGGAAGCAGCTGAGGGTGTTTGGGCCGAGGACTCTGTCCTGAGGAGTTCCTGCAGAGATGTCCTGTGGCTGAGATGATCGGCTCCAAACACCACAACATTCTTTGTGCCGGGGATGACACAGAGATTCCCACTGATTCCCCCATTATTCCTTCACTTGCACTATTTATTTTATAATTCATAGTGATGTTATGTCTCTGCACTGCACTGCTGCTCAAAGCAACACATTTCACATCATATTAACAGAGATAATTAACCCGATTCTGATACTGTTTCCGCAGATTAGTCAGGCCCAGTGACCTGTCTGATCCGACCTCTACCAATCGTGTGTGTAAACCCCCCCAACATCCCATAATTTCTCCGTTCATCCATCGGGTCACCCCTCCCCACACACACAACTTTAAACACAACTCCTCCACTCCACAACAGTGAGATCTTACAGAAGTCAGGACCCTCAAGCCAGACCAGGGCTCCTGCAGGTTGCAATATTTCATCGTCGCTCTGTAAACAAGAGACATTTGACCTGCCGCCCTCAGTGCTGACGTTCCTGTTTCCGGTGATCTCGGTGTCATTGAGTCATTCAGCACGGAAACTGCTGCTGGAAGATCATCAACTCAGTGAGAGACGCTCTTTGGTCGGCCTGAAACCTGTTGGTCTCCCAGCACAGCGAGATGTCCATCAGGGAATGCTGCCAACATTGAAAAGTTCCATCACCTCTGAGACAACCTGAGTGGCAATGGTTTAAACAGTGTGAACATGACTGACTGGATTGACCAAATGGCACTCAGAATGTAAAATATTTTTCACACCGTTTAGAATTTTGTATATATTTTTATTATGAATGAAAGACACGTTTGAAATGCAAAATGCAGCTCAGATACAGGCCAAAACTCATCAACCATTATCCACTCTCTTACACTAATCCCAGACTGCAGATCCCACACTGGTCTCATCGGTCACCTCAGTTCTGGAGTGGAAATGAGTCATCCCCAACTCCGGGAGACACTGGAGAAGGTGCATTCCCCTGTGTGAGGAAAGAGTTAATTGTGATTCCTCCTTGGCACATGCCAAAGTCAAATGGAAGTTCAAAGACACAATGGTGTCAGGTTGGAATGTGGTAATGGCCTGTTCTCCCTCTGATTCACCAATGTCTTGTCTCTTTTGAGCGCCCATCATAAAGATAAAGTACCGATGAGGAATGTTTTCATTCTTACAGACCTGTTGTCTCCTTCTTCTGAAATTCTGTGTCTGGGCTGAAGATCGTAAGAGATGAGAGGGTTCAGCTGGTACCGCCACGCTGCGGAAAAATACTGGGGTGATGATAATGTTATGCTTTGATGGAATCTTAAATGGTATGAAAAGGAGCATTTTCTTTGTGCAGTGGGAGAGTTTTGTCTGAGGCCGGATCACCACCGGTATTAGTGTTGAGATTTAGAGAAGATAGGGATGAGGGGATGAGGATCTGTGAGAAAATTGTGTTATGAAGGTACCACAGCTCTGAGGGGCAGAAGGAGCGGGAGCAGCCCCCTCCTTCCGGAGAACCGTAAGAGCACCCGTTGAAAGGGGGGGGGGGTCAGTAGACCCAGTCGGAGAGAGAGAGAGATACGTGCCAAGTTGCAGGCACCACCAACGATACAGAATAAAGACAACAGCGACTATTGTCTCATTGAGACCACGTGTAAGGCCCTCGGGCAAGGTGGGCTGGTTGAGAGAGAGATTGCATCATCCCAACCTGATTGACACCTGCGACCCCGTGAGGAAGTATAAAGGAGAGTCTCAGGGGGACAGCCCCTCAGACGCACCAAGAAGACACGAGAGTGTCCCGCAGGAGCGGGAAGCCATTCTGAAGGAAGCCACAAGCGTTAGATTCCGAGATTGGGATCTGTGGCTGGAATCACAGAAAACCGCTTTTAACTAACGTCGGGGAGAGGAAACCAATGCTCCCCCGATTTTCACGGAAGATTCATCGAGACTCGGCAAGTTCTTTCTCTTCTCCAATCTCTCTCTCTCGGTCGGCCCACGAAAAAAACCAGCGATTTCCAACAGACTGAGGCCGGCAGGCTTTTCAGAGTGACTTTTATATTTCCAACGGACAACCTATTAACCCCTAGACATCAACGGAGCTCATTTAAGAATGATGATTATTAATATACCCGCGCTTTAGATTGAGTATTGACAATGTGACTTATTTGAATGTATGTATTAACCCTACCTTTGTGTCCGTTTACAAATAAAACATTTGAAAATAGTGACACCAGACTTCAGACCTCTCTATCTTTGCTGGTAAGTTATCCAGTTATGGGATACATAACAACTTGGGGTTCTCGTCTCGGGATTTGACACCCAAGTTGGGAGGCCAGTGAATCGGGCTTGTAGTCCAAAACTTGAATCTGGTTACGCGGGTAGCCAGACGGGAAACCAGCAAAGATGGACGTGGGTGAATTTATGGGAAAACCGACGGTGGAGGCGCTAGAGGCAGCCACCAAATCAGACTTGTTAAATTTAGCGAAGGGGTTGAACCTCAGAGAAGTGAGGTCGACCATGAAAAAGCGGGAGGTATGAAGGGCCATAATCCAGTATTACATCGGGAAGAAGGTGTTTGCAGCTGAGGTATTGGGAGATATCCCTGAAGGGATACCATCAAGTGGGACGGTTCAGTTAGAGGTGGAGAAAATGAAGTGGGAACGTGAAATTGAGCTACAAATTAAGCTAAAAGAGATGGAAGCGGCTGAGAGAGAGAGAAAGGCAAAGGCAGCATGAAATTAACCTAAAGAAGCTAGAAGCAGAGGCAACATGACCGGGAAATTGAGAAGATGAACGAACGAAGGGATCAAGGGTTAGACCAAGCAGAGCGGTTTAATGTTAGTAGGGAGTTGAGATTGGTGCCCCCGTTCGAGGAGACAGATGTCGATAGTTATTTCTTGCTTTTTGAAAAGGTGGCAGTAAATCAGAGGTGACCAAAAGAGCAGTGGGTGGCGTTGTTACAAAGTGTGTTAAAGGGGAAGGCCCAACGAGCATATGCGGCATTGTCTCTGGAGGAGGGAGGAGCGGAGAATTATGATGAGGTAAAGAAGGACATTCTCCGGACTTACGAATTGGTACCTGAGGCCTATAGACAAAAGTTTAGAAATTTAAGGAAAGGGTGGAATCAAACGTATACTGAGCTAGCCCATGAGAAGGGGGTGCTCTTGGACCGTTGGTGCACCGCGGAGGGAGTGAGCGAGAATTATGGGCGTCTCAGGGAGTTGTTTTTGATTGAGGAATTTAAAAGTTGTGTTCCGGAGGAGATCCGGGTGTATTTGAATGAGAAGCCGGATAAGTCCATTTCAGAATTTGCCAGGTTGGCGAACGAATATGCCTAACCCACAAGACAAGGACTCCCTCGAATAAAGGTCCCCAGAGAGACCGTGGGAACGATAGAGAAAGTCCGACGAGTGAGGCAGAGGTTCCACCGGGAGCTAGCGGTAAGGTTGAGGGGGAAAGGCAAGACGGCCAGAGGGCTCCGGGTTTGACCTGTTTTAATTGTGGAAAGGAGGGGCACATTGCATCTCGATGCTTTGCTCCGAGGAAGGAGATAGGAAGAGGGAAAACCACCGTCCCTGTCAGGTGTGCCGTGGTAATCAGCAAATCGACCAGAGAGCCGAGGGTAGACAAAGTACGAGAGGGATCTGGGAGTTGTCTGTCACACGGAACCGTGTCTGTGACGGAGGGAGACACACCAGTTCCCGTACGAATCTGGAGGGTTACGGGCTCTGAATTATCCCTGGCTAGCCGTAAGGTACTAGAATTTTGTCGGGAGATGGGCTTGGTAAGGGTGGAAGGAATAAATAAACGGATAGAAATGGTGCCCTTATATAAGGTCATTTTGGATTGTGAGCTGGTGTATGGATCAGTTGAAATGGGGGTGCCCTCAGAATTCCCGAGAGCTGACGTGGACATTCTGCTGGGGAACGACTTAGCAGGGGGAAGGTTTGGTCAGCAATGCTGCCGACCTGGCGACCGGCGAGTCCCTAGCGCCCAAGGACCATCTCACCGGAGCGGTCACTCGCAGCCTGTCGAGAGAGAGAGCTGTGAACGAGAGCAGTTTAAATCTGGCCAGTTTTGATTTTGCCGAGACGTCTTTGCCGACCCTGTGCCATGAGGGTTCCGAGGGTGGTAAGACGAAGAGTAGTAAAGTGAAAGGGAGTAAGGGAGAGGAGATAGATCTGCCCTTAGTGAAGAGAAAGGTCCTAAAGGTAGGAAATAAAGATGAGAAACAGATAAAGCTGTTGAAAGGTCCAGAGTTGGACATGGATGATCTGTCTGGTTTGGCAGAATTGTTTGAAGAACTTGAGAGTTCTAAAGGTGTTCCCGATAACGAGAGGGGGGCAGTCCTAGATGGAAAGGATACCCTTGCCTCGAAGGGGTCTGCTGAAAAGGCCGAGGAGGTTGTTTCAGCTCGCAGGATTGCACCTTCCCCGGGTGGGAGCCTCCCAGAGAGTAACTGGGAGGATCGGGGGAGGTTAGAATTTGAGAAAGGTACGGGTGTTGAAAGCCTGGAAGAGGCCAATGTCCCGTTTGAGTGTGTCCGAGATGGGGATGCCCGAGGGGCTGAACCTAGTAACGGAGCTCAGAAGAAGTCTGAGGTATCTGACCCAGTGGGTCAGATGGACTCGGTTCAGTGGGAAAAGGGTTAACCTTGGTAACCGGGGAAAGTGTGAGCTCCCCGGCGTCTGTACTCGAAGGAGTGTTCAAAGTTAATGGAGAATTTAAGAATACGGGGGTGAGGAGTGTTGGCGAAGGAAACGAAAAGCCTGTAGTTTCCAGATCGAAGGAAGAAATCTTAAACCTGGCAGATCGCTCACAGAGTGAGCCGGGGAATAGCGCCCCCCCCACTCTATTGTTACGCCAAGATGGGGTGAAAAAAGGCTGCCTTTGGCAGGCTACTTGAGCGAAGTGTTCGAATCAAACACCAATAGCCTGAAGGGGACTGATAAAAGGGCCAGCCACCTGGGTAAAATCGAAGAATTGGGTGAAAAGGGTCTAAGTCTGGGGCATGGTGTTACTACAATAACCCCGATGAGCGGGGCGGGCGGGAGTTCACCACGAAAAACTACTCAAGTTCCCCACGGAGGGACTCGCTGAAAAAGAGACGGTTAATGGGGATGCCATTGTTAGGCAACCAGGCAGGTTGAACAGGTTTGCGCCAAAGCCTGTGAATAATAAAGACGGCCCTTTGGAGACCTGCCGGTTAAGTTAAACGACTGAAATAATTAGTATTCGCGCAAACCTTTGTACATGCACCTAAGCTAAGGTCACACCTCCTTTTGTTGCGTAAAAAAAAATTAAATGGGTGGTTATTGAATTGAAGTCTGGTGTACGGTTCGCAATGTTAAGATCTGAAAGAAAGGGACACTGTAATCGTTAACTATTTCGATACTGACTTGAATGTATAACGGTAGTATTTTGTGAAAAGAAAAGCTTGTGTATTGTGGTAGATCCAAAAAACTCCTGTAAGACTGTGGACCGCTCCGTTTAACCGCTGGTAAAACGTCTTTTTAAGGGGGGAGGTGTTATGAAGGTACCACAGCTCTGAGGGGCAGAAGGAGCGGGAGCAGCCCCCTCCTTCCGGAGAATCGTAAGAGCACCCGTTGAAAGGGGGGGGGGTCAGTAGACCCAGTCGGAGAGAGAGAGAGATACGTGCCAAGTTGCAGGCACCACCAACGATACAGAATAAAGACAACAACGACTATTGTCTCATTGAGACCACGTGTAAGGCCCTCGGGCAAGGTGGGCTGGTTGAGAGAGAGATTGCATCATCCCAACCTGATTGACACCTGCGACCCCGTGAGGAAGTATAAAGGAGAGTCTCAGGGGGACAGCCCCTCAGACGCACCCAGAAGACACGAGCGGGAAGCGGGAAGCCATTCTGAAGGAAGCCACAAGCGTTAGATTCCGAGATTGGGATCTGTGGCTGGAATCACAGAAAACCGCTTTTAACTAACATCGGGGAGAGGAAACCAATGCTTCCCCGATTTTCACGGAAGATTCATCGAGACTCGGCAAGTTCTTTCTCTTCTCCTCCAACCTCTCTCTCTCGGGCGCCCCACGAAAAAACCCAGCGATTTCCAACAGACTGAGGCCGGCAGGCTTTTCAGAGTGACTTTTATATTTCCAACGGACAATCTATTAACCCCTAGGCATCAACAGAGCTCATTTAAGAATGATGATTATTAATATACCCGCGCTTTAGATTGAGTATTGACAATGTGACTTATTTGAATGTATGTATTAACCCTACCTTTGTGTCCCTTTACAAATAAAACATTTGAAAATAGTGACACCAGACTTCCAACAGACCTCTCTATCTTTGCTGGTAAGTTATCCAGTTATGGGATACATAACAATTGTCAGATCAGTGACGCCCTTCTGACATTGCAGAGATCGGCTCAGTGAATGATAAGAATTATTTTGATTCTGTACTGTAACTATTGCAGACTTTTGATTTTTCTAACCGTGTTGCATTTGTACTGATTCCAATGAGTGTGTAGTCTTGAACACGTGTGCAGCTTCTCCTTTATCTGTGAATGTATATGTGAATACCCTGAGCTGAATCAGAAAATAACACAGAATGAATCACTGTGTGGTTTGGAGCCGCCACCAAGCAGGATAGAACCAGACTACAGCGCATCATTGGAGCCTCCCTGCCCTCTATTGTGGACCTGTACTCTTCCAGGTTGAAGAAGAGGGCGGGGAACATCATAAAGGACTCCTTCCATCCTGCGCACGGACCGTTTGAACTGCTTCCGTCTGGTAGGCGCTTCAGATCCCTCCAGACTAAGACTAATAGGCACTGGAGAAGTATTTTCCCTACTGCGGTCACTTTGCTGAACAGTTAACTGCTGGTTAACTGTTGGCTAACTATTACTTGGATTGCACTACTTGTATGTATAATCTATATTTTCATTTATATTTATCATCTGTTATGAGCAGAGAGACAACATCTGCCGGAAGTAAATTCCTTGTATGTGTACAGGTACTTGGCGATTAAAGTCTGATGCTGATTCTGAAATATCATTTTCTTTATACCCTGTATGGCCAGCAGGGGGCGGAATTGCTCCAGTTATTCGCTCTCACTCTCTGCTTTCACCCAGTCGGGACGGAGAGTGTCAACAGATGCCAAGTGCACACTCGCCGCTCCCCACTGTCCAGCAGGAGTTGTGGAGAATCACTCTGGTACATCTCCCCCGACGTCTCCTTACCAGGGAGGGAGCATCAGACTGAGGAGATCACAACCGAAACCCTCTGGTTTCCTTGGCTGTGTAAGTCTCAGGAAGATGCTGTCTGGTCTCGTCAAATTTGTGAGGTTGAGACGGTTCTCCCACCCAAACCCGGGTTTGTGTGGATGCTGTGTAATTTGCTGCCCTGTTAGATATTAGTGCCACGGAGTAACAAACAGTACATTGCATTCGAATAAAGGAAATATATTGATGAATCTTAACTAAAGGGTTAATAAAGAAAAACAAAAAGAGAAGGGCCATTTTAATTAAACAGTTAAATGTTCACAAGTTGGAGCTCAACGTTTCACCATATTCATCGGTCCCGGCACCGGACCATCGGATCACGGTCCCGAACCGGATCGAATCTCACGACCTGTTCTCTCCAGCGTCTTCTCTTCATCTACCGCCGAACAGAAGCCCCACTTCAGTGTCCCTCACCAGAGAAACCTCCCCTAGTTCCACCATCCTGACTGGATGACACACATTCCTCATCATCCCTTATCTTGAACAATGAGCCGAACAGGCTGAGAGCAGAACAGACGGATCTCACAGAGCTGCTGAATGAAATACCTACCGCAGAACAGGAAAAACGTGACCCAGGGCGTTACACAAGGTACAGAAGTCTGGGAACACGGTGACTCAGCAGTTGTCGAGGGAAAAGTCAGCAAGAGCTGACACAGACATTATAGACAGTCAAGAGTCTCTTTATCCTCAGCGTGGGAAAGTCAGATACTACAGGGAGTGGATATAAGGTGAGAGGAGAAGGTTTAAAGGAGATTGATGAGGCAAGTTTTCTTACACAGAATGGTCGGTGCCTGCAACGACATTTCAGTGACATTCAGACAGACACATGAACAGATAGGGAATGGAGGGTTGTGGACCATTCACAGTCAGATGGAATGAGATTGAAATGCCACAATGTTCAGCACAGACTTGTGGGCCGAATGGCCTGTTCCTGTGCTGTATTGTTCAATGTTCTATGTTCAGCAGTTGTGATGCAGCAGTCAACAACAACTGGTATTTAGGTACAGTCGCTGTGTAAATGCAGTAAAGTGTCCCGGGTGCTCACTGTTAGAATGATTTTTGGGTTTAGGTCATTTACATTTAGCAAATGGTTTTGCCTACCAGTCTTCTGTTCCTTGATAATGTATTCTGGATTTAATTGGGAACAAATCACTTCCTAAAAGCTGTGAAACCCAGTCCACAGACGGGGCTGGCATCTGTGGGGTGGATGTGAATCAGAAGGTGTGAAATTTCTATTTCACTTCAAAAGGAAGCATTGTCTATACTTTGTAAATATGAAATCGTCCTTTGTGCTTAACAAATAAATATCGAGCCCCACGTTGGGCCAGCAGACCTTTCCACTGAAGAGTCTCCGTATGATGCCGGCTGCACCTTGTTTTGTCGAATACAGAAGCTGCTTTACATCTGCCAGTAACTCTCTCCAGTGATTTCATTAACACAACAGCACTTACAGAGACGTGTTTGTCACTGGATACAAAAACAATGAATACAACAAACTCTGCACACTGTTACATGTAATACAGCCAATGCAGATGTCATTTCATTGGCTCCTGAATCAAACCTGGAACATCTGGACGGCAGAGATGAACACATCAGGATGCTCTTTATCAAAGCCAGCTCAGCAATCAATACTGTCATCCTCTCAAAACTAATCACTGAGCTTCAAGATCTTGGCCTCAATAACTTCTTGTGCAAACGGGTCCTCAATTTCTGCACTTGCACACCCTCGTATGGTCAGATTGGCAACATCTCCTCCACATTCTCCATCAGCACAGATGCACCACAGGACTGTGTTCCCGGACCCTGCTCAACTCGATTTACACTCCTGACCGTGTGGCTGAGCACAGCCCAAATGCCAGGGTTAAGTTTGCTGGTGACACCACTCTCTCAGACCAGTCAAAGGTGGTGATGAATCAGTGTATCGGAGGAGACTGAAAATCTGGCTGAGAGGCATCAGAACAACAACCTCCTGATGTCAGCAAGAGTGAGGAGCTGATGATTGATTTCGGGAAGAGGAAACTAGAGCTCCATGAGCCAGTCCACACTGGAGGATCGGAGGTGGAGAGGGTCGGCCACTTTAAATTCCTCGGTGTTGTCATTTCGGAGGAACTGACCGGGGCCCGGAACGATTCAGTACAATTACGAAGAAAGCAGACAGCGTTTCTGCTTCCTCCGGGGTTTGCCAAGATTCAGCACAACATCTAAAACCTTGACAAACTTACATAGGTGAGTGGTGGAGAGCATATTGACTGGCTGCATCACAGTCTGGTCCGGAATCACCAACACCCCACCACTGAACACATTTACACAGACCATTGTTGCAGGAAAGCTGCACACCCCCACCACCCGGCCCATGCTCTCTTCCCACTGGGGCCATCAGGACCCACATGATCCAGTTCAGATAACTTCAAATTCACTCGCCCCGTCACCGAACTGTTCCCACAACCTATGGGCTCACTTTCAATACACCTCATCTCATGTTCTTGATATTTATTGCTTATTTATTTATTTGTTTGTTTGTTTGTTTGTTTGTTTATTTATTACCATTTCTTGTTTTTTGTTCTCCTTGTACTGGCAGTTAGTTGTCTTTTGCACACTGGTTGTCTGCCCTGTTTGTGCAATCTGTCATTGATTCTATTGTGATTGTTGGATTTATTGAGTATGCCCACAAGAAAATGAATCTCAGGGTTGTATATGGTGACATATATGTAGTTTGACAATAAATTTACTTTGAACTTTGGACTGCATACAGTGAACATGGGGGACAGAGGATGCTCTACACAGAGTGCATTGGTTACCCCTGTGTAATCCAACAGCCTGAAGGCCAAATAGTAAATGGCATAAATGTAGATATGTGTATTAAGAAATCGCAGCAGATGTGGCTCTTTGGCCCTTTGTGACTGTCCTGTCCTTCACTCAAAACATCTGACCTTTGATCTCAGAGCCACTTTCCTGTGCCATCCCCATAATCACGGAGCCCCAAAAATCTGGAAACCTTGTGGAGAGAATTCCAAAGCGTCGCTGCATTCTGGGTGGGGAAATTTCTCATCTCAGTCCTGCAGATGCAACCTCTGAGTCTGTGATCTCTTGTTCCACACATCAGGCAGGTGAAACATCATTCATGCCTCTACTCCGTCAATAGCCTGTGAGATTGTGTCTGTCTCAATCAGTCCACAAATTATTCTTCTAAATCTGAGACAGGCCCTGTCAGTGTAAGCTCCCTGAGGACACTGCATAGAGGATAAGACTTGAAAGTGAGAGGGTCAAAGTTGAATCAGGATGTTCCACAGTTTCAAATGACCAAGATGAGATGTATTTATTTCAGACCTCACCCATCTGCTGTGTCTTCACACAGAGATGACCACACTGATCCTTCGAGGGACATATTCACTCACTAGTTTCTCATTTGTCCCAACAGTTTCATAGAATCTGTTAAAGCTATCTCATCTCATCTTTATGCTCTCCTGCTTTCCCTCTTCAGTGCACTGCTACAATCTTTCTATTTCACAAGGGAATCGCTTCATCCCTGATACTTTCACCTGACAAAGAACTCCATCATGTTCCTGACCAGATCCTCAATACCCCTCATCAGGCAGGGTTCCCTCATCCCACCAGCGTTGCCCTTCATTTAACAGGAACATGCACATACTGAACCCTTCCAAACTTTGATAAGGATCTTCACTCACAAGATGTCCTTCACTTGGGAACACCCTCCTGTTCTGCACCTCTATTTACTCCCTGGCCTTTTCTATCCTTCCTCAGTTCAGTCTGTCCATTGATGTAATGGGAACTGGGGAGAGAAAAGGTCCCCTTCAGGATCTGTATCTGTGTGTGGAGCAAAGAAGGATGAGTGGGGTCTGGTTCTCCTTGTCTCTGTTTACTGTGGAGTATGGAATGGAAGCTGGTGAATGTTGGGAAGAGAATAAACGATATTGTCCTGAAAAATGACAAATGAGGAGGTGCTGGAAATCTTAACACGTAAAGCTGGATAAACTCCTAGGGTCTGATTAGGTCCTTCCTCGGACTTTGTTTGGAAACAGGAAAGACATTGCTGGGTCTTTGTCGAGACAAATAAAACAATTTACAGTAATTTTTATGTGTTGTACTATAGTCATGGGGACAAGCAGCATCATGGAGTGGGGGTGTAGAGGGAGGAAACTTTCGCTCCCACAGGTGTTGCTCCAGAAGATGTGGGCATGGGTCCACTGGTGGGGGAGCCTTTATCAAAAGGGATATGTTTCCAGGCGCAGGATATGCAGGAATTAGAATCGAGTTTATTATCGTGAACATGTGAATTTTGTTTCTTTGCTGCCACTGTACAGTGTAATACAGAGAAATCACTGAGGGATATGAAATACAATAAAAGTAAATAAGTATTGCAAAAAGCAAGAAAAAAAGTGAGGTTGTGTTCATGAGTTCATGGACTATTCGAGAATCTCATGGCAGAGAAGAAGCGGTTGCTAAAATTTGAGTTTTTGTCTCCAGGCTCCTGTACCTCCTCTCTGATGGTAGTAATGAGAAGATGGCATGTTCTGGATGATGAGGGTCTTTCAAGATGGACGCCGCCTTCTTGTGGCATCACCTGTTGAAGATGTATTCTCTGGTGGGGAAACTCATGTCTTTGCTGGAACTGGCTGAGTTCACAACCCTCTGCAGAGTTTTCTGATCCTACATTCTGGAGCCTCCATACCAGGTGGTGGTGCAACCAGTCAGATATCCGTCGAAATTTGACAGGTCTCTGATGACAAGCCAAATAAACTCCAACTCCTGATGAAATATAAATTCTGGCATGCCTCCTGCATAATTTCATCAATATGTTGGGCCAAGATAGATCTTCCGAGATGTTGATACCCAGGAACTGGAAACTGCTCACCCTGCCGACTGATCTCTCAATGAGTACTGGTGTGTGTTTCCATGACTTTCCCTTCCTGAAGCCCACAATCAATTCCTTGGTCGTACTGACATTCGGTGTAAGATTGTTGTTGCGACCCCACTCAACCAGCTGATCCATCTCACTCCTGTACGCCTCCTCTTCACCATCTAAGGTTCTGACAGCAACAGATCTGTAATCGGCAAATTTGTTTTTGAGGTGTGCTGAGTCACTGAGATCTCACTGCTGCTGGGCAAACGCTTGAAGGGTTTATTGTTCAAAGAAGATATTGGTACTTTGTACATGGGCTGTATTAGTGATGACACCACAGACCTGATGTCATTCTGAATGTACAGACAGGGTGATAACATTAATATACAATCGTGCCCTGTTTTATTTCTATCATAGAGTTTACTGTGTAAAGTTTATTCCTGAAATAAAAAGAGGAAATGATCTGTCTTATTGGGGTTGAGAGGGTTGAGAGCTTTATGGTCCGAGTGTGAACATCACCAGCCTGTCCTGATTCATCGACATTGATGTCACCGACAAGAAAGCTCACCAACATCTCTACTTCCTCAGGAGGGCAGCAAAACTGGGCACGGCCTCGTCGATTCCTACCTGTTTTTATCAGTGCACCATAGGAAGCATTCTGTCTGGTTACACAACAGCTTCGTACGGCAACTGCTCTGCACATGACAGCAGGGAACCTCAGAGAGCTGTGGACACGGTTCAGCACATCGCAGAAAACAGCCCCCCCTCCACAGACTCTGTCCTTACTTCAGTAAAGCAGCCAGAATAATCACAGACCCCACTCACCCCAGGTATTCCCTCTTCTTCCATGAGACTTTGGAGCAGAATTAAGCCATTCATCCCATCTAGTCTGCCCTACCATTTGAATAACGTTGATTCATTTTCCTCTCAGCCCCATTCTAAATGGACATCCCTCTATTCTCCTGCCTTCTCCCTTTCAGCCTGACGTGTCAAGAATCCATCAAGCACTGCTTTAAATACACTCAGTGTCCCGGCCTCCACACCTGCCCGTGGCAAGCAGTTCCACAGATTCACTACGCTTTGGATAAGGAACTTCCTCCTCATCTCCATTCTAATCCCTGTATTCCGAGGTCCTGCCCTCTGGTTTTCGATTCCCCCTTTATAGGAAACATCCTCTCCACATCCACTCGATCAAGGCTTTTCAACATTTGATACATATCAATGAGATCCCCTATTCTTCTCCTGATTATCATTGTGTACAAGCTCAGAGCCATAAAATGTTCCTCTCCTATCCCTGAGCCATCAATCACTCCTCTCCTATCCCTGACCATCAATCACTCCTCTCCTATCCCTGAGCAATCAATCACTCCTCTCCTATCCCTGAGCCATCAATCACTCCTCTCCTATCCCTGACCATCAATCACTCCTCTCCTATCCCTGAGCCATCAATCACTCCTCTCCTATCCCTGAGCCATCAATCACTCCTCTCCTGTCCCTGAGCCATCAATCACTCCTCTCCTATCCCTGAACATCAATCACTCCTCTCCTGTCCCTGACCAATCACTCCTCTCCTATCCCTGACCATCAAACACTCCTCTCCTATCATTGAGCCGTCAATCACTCCTCTCCTATCCCTGATCATCAATCACTCCTCTCCTATCCCTGAGTCATCAAACACTCCTCTCCTATCCCTGAGCCATCAATCACTCCTCTCCTATCCCGGACCATCAATCACTCCTCTCCTATCCCTGAGCCATCAATCACTCCTCTCCTATCCCTGAGTCATCAATCACTCCTCTCCTATCCTGACCCATCAATCACTCCTCTCCTATTCCTGACCATCAATCACTCCTTTCCTATCCCCGACCATCAATCACTCCTCTCCTATCCTGAGCCATCAATCACTCCTCTCCTATCCCTGACCATCAATCACTCCTCTCCTATCCCAGAACATCAAACACTCCTCTCCTATCCCTGAGCCATCAATCACTCCTCTCCTATCCCTGACAATCAATCACTCCTATTCTATCCCTGAGTAATCAATCACTCCTCTCCTATCCCTGACCATCAATCACTCCTCTCCTATCCTGAGCCATCAATCACTCTTCTCCTATCCCTGACCATCAATCACTCCTCTGCTATCCCTGACCATCAATCACTCCTCTCCTGTCACTGATCATCAATCACTCCTCTCCTTTCCCTGAGCCATCAATCACTCCTCTCCTATCCCTGACCATCAATCACTCCTCTCCTATCCCTGACCATCAATCACTCCTCCCCTATCCTGAGCCACCAATCACTCCTCTCCTATCCCTGACCATTAAACACTCCTCTCCTATCCTGAGCCATCAATCACTCCTCTCCTATCCCTGACCATCAATCACTCCTCTCCTATCCCTGACCATCAATCACACCTCTCCTGTCCCTGACCATCAATCACTCCTCCCCTATCCAGAGCCATCAATCACTTTCTCCTATCCCTGGCCATCAATCACTCCTCTCCTATCCCTGGCCATCAATCACTCCACTCCTATCCCTGAGCCGTCAATCACTCCTGTCCTATCCCTGACCATCAATCACTCCTCTCCTATCCCTGAGATGTCAATCACTCCACTCCTATCCCTGACCGTCAATCACTCCTCTCCTGTCACTGATCATCAATCACTCCTCTCCTTTCCCTGAGCCATCAATCACTCCTCTCCTATCCCTGACCATCAATCACTCCTCTCCTATCCCTGACCATCAATCACTCCTCCCCTATCCTGAGCCATCAATCACTCCTCTCCTATCCCTGACCATTAAACACTACTCTCCTATCCTGAGCCATCAATCACTCCTCTCCTATCCCTGACCATCAATCACTCCTCTCCTATCCCTGACCATCAATCACACCTCTCCTGTCCCTGACCATCAATCACTCCTCCCCTATCCAGAGCCATCAATCACTTTCTCCTATCCCTGGCCATCAATCACTCCTCTCCTATCCCTGGCCATCAATCACTCCTCTCCTATCACTGACCATCAATCACTCCTCTCCTATCCCTGACCATCAATCACTCCTCTCCTATCCTGAGCCAACAATCACTCCTCTCCTATCCCTGACCATCAATCACTCCTCTCCTATCCTGAGCCATCAATCACTCCTCTCCTAACCCTGAGCCATCAATCACTCCTCTCCTATCCCTGACCATCAATCACTCCTCTCCTATCCCTGAGTCATCAATCACTCCTCTCCTATCCCTGACCATCAATCACTCCTCTCCTATCCTGAGCCATCAATCACTCCTCTCCTATCCCTGACCATCAATCACTCCTCTCCTATCCCTGACCATCAAACACTCCTCTCCTATCCTGAGCCATCAATCACTCCTCTCCTATCCCTGACCATCAATCACTCCTCTCCTATCCCTGACCATCAATCACTCCTCTCCTGTCCCTGACCATCAATCACTCCTCTCCTATCCATGAGCCATCAATCACTCCTCACCTATCCCTGAGCCGTCAATCACTCCTCTCCTATCCCTGATCATCAATCACTCCTCTCCTATCCCTGACCATCAATCAGTCCTCTCCTATCCCTGAGTCATCAATCACTCCTCTCCTATCCCTGACCATCAATCCTATCCTGAGCCATCAATCACTCCTCTCCTATCCCTGACCTTCAATCACTCCTCTCCTATCCCTGACCATCAAACACTCCTCCCCTATCCTGAGCCATCAATCACTTTCTCCTATCATTGAGCCGTCAATCACTCCTCTCCTATCCCTGATCATCAATCACTCCTCTCCTATCCCTGAGTCATCAAACACTCCTCTCCTATCCCTGACCATCAATCACTCCTCTCCTATCCCCGACCATCAATCACTCCACTCCTATCCCTGACCATCAATCACTCCTCTCCTATCCCTGAGTAATCAATCACTCCTCTCCTATCCCTGACCGTCAATCACTCCTCTCCTATCCCTGACCATCAATCACTCCTCTCCTATCCCTGAGCCATCAATCACTCCTCTCCTATCCCTGACCATCAATCTCCTATCCTGAGCCATCAATCACTCCTCTCCTATCCCTGACGATCAATCACTCCTCTCCTATCCCTGAGTCATCAATAACTCCTCTCCTATCCCTGACCATCAATCACTCCTCTCCTATCGTGAGCCATCAATCACTCCTCTCCTATCCCTGACCATCAATCACTCCTCTCCTATCCCTGACCATCAAACACTCCTCTCCTATCCTGAGCCATCAATCACTCCTCTCCTATCCCTGACCATCAATCACTCCACTCCTATCCCTGACCATCAATCACTCCTCCCCTATCCTGAGCCATCAATCACTTTCTCCTATCCCTGACCATCAATCACTCCACTCCTCTCCCTGACCATCAATCACTCCTCTCCTATCCCTGACCATCAATCACTCCTCTCCTATCCCTGTCATCACTCCCTCCTCTCCTATCCCTGACCATCAATCACTCCACTCCTATCCCTGACCATCAATCACTCCTCTCCTATCCCTGACCATCAAACACTCCTCTCCTATCCTGAGCCATCAATCACTCCTCTCCTATCCCTGACCATCAATCACTCCTCTCCTATCCCTGACCATCAATCACTCCTCTCCTGTCCCTGACCATCAATCACTCCTCCCCTATCCTGTGCCATCAATCACTTTCTCCTATCCCTGACCATCAATCACTCCACTCCTATCCCTGACCATCAATCACTCCTCTCCTATCCCTGGCCATCAATCACTCCTCTCCTATCCCTGAGTCATCAATCACTCCTCTCCTATCCCTGACCATCAATCACACCTCTCCTATCCTGAGCCATCAATCACTCCTCTCCTATCCCTGACCATCAATCACTCCTCTCCTATCCCTGACCATCAAACACTCCTCCCCTATCCTGAGCCATCAATCACTTTCTCCTGTCCCTGAGCCATCAATCACTCCTCTCCTATCCCTGACCATCAATCACTCCACTCCTATCCCTGACCATCAATCACTCCTCTCCTATCCCTGACCATCAATCACTCCGCTCCTATCCCAGAGCCGTCAATCACTCCTCTCCTATCCCTGATCATCAATCACTCCTCTCCTTGCCCTGAGCCATCAATTACTCCTCTCCTATCCCTGACCATCAAACACTCCTCTCTTATCCTGAGCCATCAATCACTCCTCTCCTTTCCCTGAGCCATCAATCACTCCTCTCCTATCCCTGACCATCAAACACTCCTCTCCTACCCTGAGCCATCAATCACTCCTCTCCTATCCCTGACCATCAATCACTCCTCTCCTGTCCCTGACCATCAATCACTCCTCCCCTATTCTGAGCCATCAATCACTTTCTGCTATCCCTGACCATCAATCACTCCACTCCTATCCCTGACCATCAAACACTCCTCTCCTATCCCTGACCATCAATCACTCCTCTCCTATCCCTGACCATCAATCACTCCACTCCTATCCCTGACCATCAATCAGTCCTCTCCTATCCTTGACCATCACATACTCCTCTCCTATCCCTGAGCCCTCAAACACTCATCTCCTATCCCCAAGCCATGAAACACTCTTCCCCTGTCCCTGAGCCATCAATCACTCCTATCCCTGACCATCAATCATTCCTCTCCTATCCCTGAGCCATCAGACACTCCTCTCCTATTCCTGAGTCATCAATCACTCCTCTCCTATCCTGAGCCATCAATCACTCCTCTCCTATCCCTGAGTCATCAATAACTCCTCTCCTATCCCTGAGTCATCAAACACTCCTCTCCTATCCCTGACCATCAATCACTCCTCTCCTATCCCTGAGCCATCAAACACTCCTCTCCTATCCCCGACCATCAATCACTCCTCTCCTATCCCTGAGCCATCAATCACTCCTCTCCTATCCCTGAGTCATCAATAACTCCTCTCCTATCCCTGAGTCATAATCACTCCTCTCCTATCACTGACCATCAATCACTCCTCTCCTATCCCTGAGCCATCAGACACTCCTCTCCTATTCCTGAGCCATCAATCACTCCTCTCCTATCCCTGACCATCAAACACTCCTCCCCTATCCTGAGCCATCAATCACTTTCTCCTGTCCCTGAGCCATCAATCACTCCTCTCCTATCCCTGACCATCAATCACTCCACTCCTATCCCTGACCATCAATCACTCCTCTCCTATCCCTGACCATCAATCACTCCGCTCCTATCCCAGAGCCGTCAATCACTCCTCTCCTATCCCTGATCATCAATCACTCCTCTCCTTGCCCTGAGCCATCAATTACTCCTCTCCTATCCCTGACCATCAAACACTCCTCTCTTATCCTGAGCCATCAATCACTCCTCTCCTTTCCCTGAGCCATCAATCACTCCTCTCCTATCCCTGACCATCAAACACTCCTCTCCTACCCTGAGCCATCAATCACTCCTCTCCTATCCCTGACCATCAATCACTCCTCTCCTGTCCCTGACCATCAATCACTCCTCCCCTATTCTGAGCCATCAATCACTTTCTGCTATCCCTGACCATCAATCACTCCACTCCTATCCCTGACCATCAAACACTCCTCTCCTATCCCTGACCATCAATCACTCCTCTCCTATCCCTGACCATCAATCACTCCACTCCTATCCCTGACCATCAATCAGTCCTCTCCTATCCTTGACCATCACATACTCCTCTCCTATCCCTGAGCCCTCAAACACTCATCTCCTATCCCCAAGCCATGAAACACTCTTCCCCTGTCCCTGAGCCATCAATCACTCCTATCCCTGACCATCAATCATTCCTCTCCTATCCCTGAGCCATCAGACACTCCTCTCCTATTCCTGAGTCATCAATCACTCCTCTCCTATCCTGAGCCATCAATCACTCCTCTTCTATCCCTGAGTCATCAATAACTCCTCTCCTATCCCTGAGTCATCAAACACTCCTCTCCTATCCCTGACCATCAATCACTCCTCTCCTATCCCTGAGCCATCAAACACTCCTCTCCTATCCCCGACCATCAATCACTCCTCTCCTATCCCTGAGCCATCAATCACTCCTCTCCTATCCCTGAGTCATCAATAACTCCTCTCCTATCCCTGAGTCATAATCACTCCTCTCCTATCACTGACCATCAATCACTCCTCTCCTATCCCTGAGCCATCAGACACTCCTCTCCTATTCCTGAGCCATCAATCACTCCTCTCCTGTCCCTGACCATCAATCACTCCTCTCCTATCCCTGAGCCATCAGACACTCCTCTCCTATTCCTGAGCCATCAATCACTCCTCTCCTGTCCCTGACCATCAATCACTCCTCTCCTATCCCTGACCATCAATCACTCCTCTCCTATCCCTGACCATCAAACACTCCTCTCCTATCCTGAGCCATCAATCACTCCTCTCCTATCCCTGACCATCAATCACTCCACTCCTATCCCTGACCATCAATCACTCCTCTCCTGTCCCTGACCATCAATCACTCCTCTCCTATCCTGAGCCAACAATCACTCCTCTCCTATCCCTGACCATCAATCACTCCTCTCCTATCCTGAGCCATCAATCACTCCTCTCCTGTCCCTGACCATCAATCACTCCTCTCCTATCCCTGACCATCAATCACTCCTCTCCTATCCTGAGCCATCAATCACTCCTCTCCTATCCCTGACCAACAATCACTCCTCTCCTGTCCCTGACCATCAATCACTCCTCTCCTATCCCTGAGCCATCAATCACTCTCCTATCCCTGAGCCATCAATCACTCTCCTATCCCTGAGCCATCAGACACTCCTCTCCTATCCCTGACCATCAATCACTCCTCTCCTATCCCACTCTTATCAGAAGCCTGAAAGCACAAACTAACAGATTTGATCCCACAGTTTGAGTGCTGTTGTCGACCAAAGACCCCAGTCACCCTGAAAAGGAAAATAGAGACATCTTGTCTGATAAGATGGACACTTGGCTTCACAATCTACCTTGTTATGATATGTACTTGATCATTTACATGTACTGCACATTTTTCGCAGGTTTTACACTTTATTATTGATTGTTATTATTTTATCTTTTTCCAGCTGAATGCACTGTGTAATGGCTTGATCTGTATGAACAGTTTGTAAGAGAAACCAATAAACCAATACCAGTACCAAGTGTTGGAGACGGCATACAGCCCACTAACCTTCAATGGTCAGTGGAGTGAATACAAGACCTCACCCGTCATGTTACACCCGGATGAGACATCGGTGAGTTCCGTGTGCACTGCTGGTCACCCAGGTAGAGGTAGCATGTTGTTAAGCTCAGGAGGGTGCAGGAAAGTTTCACCCGGGATGTTACCAGAACTGGAGGCTCAGGTTATTAGGAGAGGGTGGGCAGGCTGGGTCTCTCTCCTGTGTAGACAGAGGGAGAAATGTAGAAGTATGTAGGGTCATGAGGGACATGGTCATGCTCTTCCTCCCAGGGTAGGAGGGCCCCAGAGCAAGAGGACACAGGTTTAAGGTACGTGGGAAAGATTTAAAGGAGACATGAGGAAGAACTTTGTTGCATGCAGGGTGGTGGGTCTATGGAATCAGCTGCTGGAGGAAGCAGTGGAGACAATTCTCTGCCCTGGGAGAATGTCTCTGGCCGTGCACTCATTGTGCAAAAGAAAAACAATAATGTGGTAGTGATAAAAACAACATATTTCATGACCTTTGTCAGTGATAATAAACTAATTACTGATTCTGATTCATGGGTTCATAGTCCATTCATAGAAGTGATGGCAGAGAGGACGGTGAGTGTGGTTTGCTCCAATACCTCCCCCACCCACTCCTACTGGAGTTAGTAATGAGGAGAGGGCAACCCTGGGTGGTGAAGGTCCTGGGGATGCTGCCATCTTGAGGCTCTGCCTTTTGAAGATGTATTGGATGGTGGGGCAGGTTGTGCCTGTGGTGGAGATGACTGAGTCTGTAGTCTCTTGTGATCTTGTGCATCGGAGCCTCCCTACCAGGGGGTGAGGAAACCAGTCAGAACAGTCTCTGAAACACAAATGTAGGAATTTACCAGAGTCTTCGGTGACAAAACAAATCTCCTCAAACTCTAAACAAAGTAGAGTTGCTGACGTGCATCCTCTGTGATTGCATCAGTACGTTGGGCCCAGGGTGGATCTTCTGAGATACTGATGCCCAGGAACATGTCACAAGTACCGAGGAACAGGGAAAAGCACTTGTATGCATCCATATCGTAGATCATTTCATTCAGGTAGTGCGAGGGAAAACTATTACAGAATGCAGAAAGCAATGTTCCAGTTATAGAGAAAGTGCAGACAGACAATAAGGTGGAAGACCTTATGAGGTAGCTTATGAAGTTAAACGTCCATCTTGATGTACTTGGGCACTGTTCAATAGTCTTGTAACGGTGGGACAGAATCTGCTTGAGCCTGGAGGTACGTGCTTTCGGTGTTTGTATCCACTGTCTGATGGGAGGGGGAGATGAGAAAATGTCTGAAATCTCTTTGATTATGTTGGCCGCTTTACCGAGGCAGTGGGAAGTGTAGAAAGCGACCAGGAGAGGATGTTGGTTTCCGTGATGTATCGAGGAGGCACAGTGAGGGGACGACCATTCAGAGGTGAATAAATGTATTTACACAGCTCACAATCCAACAGGGCTCTGCACATTTACACATTAACTATGTTGAGGAGAGACGTGGATAGGGTTTTGGATACAAAGTGAATCAGTAGAAACAGCATGAGCACAGGGAAGTGGTATTGATCATGTCTAATGGGAAAGCAGGTGTGAGGGGCTGAATGGCCTCCTTGCTTCTGTTTCTGATTTTCTTCAGACCACTGTACAGACTGACCAGAGGGAGGATGGAAGGGTCTGGGGAATAAATAGAAGTGTACAGCAGGAGGGTGAAAAGGTAATTAAATATAAAATTATTTAAATTGTCAGGAAAATATTTTTGACACTGAAATGGGGAATCTTGATGCAGCAGAAGATTGTGAGGTGTTGGATACACTGGGATTACTCAAACACGGATGCAGGAAAACTTCCTGACTTCCCCCCTGTACAGCCCTCCTCTGATGTGAGGTCCCACTCTTCCTAATGAGACTAATGGAGGTGACAGCACACACACCGGCCCTTCGACGTAACATGTCGCTGACAACCAAGGTGGCTTCCTCAGCACGTCCAATTTGACGGCATTTGGCCAGCATTCCTCTAAACGGTTTCAATCCAAATGTCCTAAAAATGTTTCAATTCTATCGGCCTCTACCATTTCGTCTGGCAGCTCATCCCATTTACTGACCACTAACTGTGTGACAAATTTGCCACTCAGGTCCCCTGCTTAAATCTCTATCCTCCTGTTTTAGACTCCCCTCTCCTGGGGAAAGACTGTCACCATCGACCTCATCACTGCCCTGCAGGATTTCATGAATCACAATAATATCCACCCTCAGTCTCCTTTGCTTCAGGGAAACAGTCCAGGTCGATCCAGATTCTCCTGAAGCCCTTGAGCCCCGGTAACATTCCTGTGAATCTTGTCTGCACACATTCCAGCTGAATGTCATCCTTTCTACAGCTCGGTGACCAGAACTGCACCCAGTACTCTGAGTGTGGTCTCCCCAATGTCTTGTACAACTGTAACATGACAAACCACCTCATGTACTTAATCCCCGATCGATGAAGCCAGCATACCAGACCCCTTCTTCACTACACTGTCTACCTGTGTCTCTACTCTCAGGAACTGTGTACTTGTTCCCCTGGGTATTTCTATTCTATAACACACCCCAGGACCCTGGCATTTCGTGTGTATATTGGCCGTGGTGTTAACTTCTCAAAGTACAACTCTTTACACTTGATTGAGTTAAAGTTATTCTGCCATTCCTTTGCCCCCATTCCTAGTTGATTCATCTCCTGTTGTAGCATTAGACGATCTTCACTGTCCACCACATCACCAATTTCAGTGTCATTCACAATTTATTCATCGTGTCACCAAAATTCTCCGTGAAAACGACACAATGATTCATTACCGGGTGGGTATAATTTCAGTAAAATAGCTATCAATTCCACTTTAAAAAAATACCCATAGACTCCCAACCTTCTCAATTATTACTCTGAGTTTCAGTTTGAAATCTCATTCTGAATGCCTGAATTACATTCATTCACTCTGTGTCAGGTGTTCTGTGTGTTGTCTCATCGGGACACCCGTGTATGAGATGAATTTCCTTGGATTAAATTCAACTGCGTTGAAATTAGCAGACTGATTTTTGCCTAATTTTCTTATCAAATGTTAATCTTCATTGATATTATTTTATATAACATATAACAATTACAGTACGGAAACAGGCCATCTCGGCCCTTCTAGTCTGTGCCGAACACTTACTCTCACCTAGTCCCACTGGTCCGCACTCAGCACATAACCCTCCATTCCTTTCCTGTCCATATACCTATTAATTTTTTTTTAAATGACAATACTGAACCTGCCTCTACCACTTCCACTGGAAGCTCGCTCCACACAGCTACCACTCTCGTGTTACACCTAAACGTTTGCCCCTTAACTCTCAACTCAAAGTTTTCAGTCGAATACTTGACTGTTTACATGTAAAACTCACCCCTATCCCAATAGTTCAACCAGCTGGTGTTGCAATATTTTAATTTCCATCCCTGGGTCCAGATCGTGCCTTGCACACAAAACACAAACTATCACACTTGGCAGTAGAGGAATTAAGAGTTATGGGGAAAAGGCAGGTAGATGGAGCTGATTTTACGGACAGATCTTATTGAATGGCGGGACAGGCTCATTGGGCCAGGTGGCCTATTCCTGCTCTTATTTCTTATGTTTCAATGCAGGACGAGTCCACAGGTATTTCCATAACCATTTTATGCCTAACGGAATGATGATCACTTGTCCCAATGTGCACTCTCCCCACTGTCACGTCAACCACTTGCCCAGACTCATTTGATGAGAGGAGATCAAGTGTGAGCCATTCTCTAGTCGGGTATCTACAAGTTCCTTGTGAAACCATTCCAGATCACACTCTCAAATTCTACCCTGTCAAATCCCTCAGCACTATGTCTGTCCCAGTCAATGGCCTCTGGCTATTACAACCCTGATATTCCAACAGTTATCTGCATTCTCCCTACACATGGGCTCTTCTGATTCTCACTGACATTTGGGATCCTATAGTACAATCCCAGCAAAGTGACCATCTCCATATTTCTGACTCCTACCAATAAACTCTCACCGGCCGTTCCCCACAAGGATCTCTCTAAGTGCTGTGGTGATGTTCTCCCGATTCAACATCACAACTCCCCTCCTCTCTCACCCCCACTTCTGTCACGTCCTTTGCATCTGTAGCACAGTGAGGTGGTTTTGATCTTATTCAATGGGAGAGCAGGTGTGAGGGGCTGAACAGCCTCCTCGCTGCTATTTCTGATGTTCAGATCAGTGAACAGACTGAACTGAGGGAGGATAGAAGGGGTCGGGGAATGAATGGTGTAGAACAGGAGGATGTTCCCAAGTAAACAGACATCTGGCAAGTGAGCGGCTTTAAAACTGAGTAGGAAAGGTTCAGGATCAGCCTGTCCTTGTCAGAGTGAATGGTGGGACTGGAGGGATGAGGGAACCCTGGCTGATGAGGGTCTGGTCAGGATGGAGTTATGTGTCAGGGGAAATCAGCTGAGATCAGGTGAATCCCTTGAGGAGTAGGAGGGGTGTAGGAGAACACTGAAGAGGTAAAATCAGGAGGCCAAAAGGGGGTGTGAGATAGCTGCAGCCGGTAAGATACAGGAGATTCTACAAAAGATTCTGTGGGTCTGTAAAACAGCAAGGGTAATAATAATGTCCTGATACACGTCGACATTACAAAGGAGTCTGCCCGGCTTAAACGCATAAAGTTGAATAAATCTGGGGAGGAAATTGCTGTGTCCCTGTCTGTGATATTTCGAACACTGAACATGGAACAGTACAGTACAGGAACAGGCCATTCTGCCCAACGTGTACTGTTCTTCTAATTCTGAGACTGGCCCAGTCAGTGTCATCTCTCTGAGAACACCACGTGAAGGGTAAAGTTTCAAAGTGGGATCGGGATGTTGAAGGAATGTTTCCTGACACAATGAGTGGTTTGTTCCTGGAATGACGGACAGGATAGGGAGGGGTGGAAACAGACACAATAGTGAAGCTTAAGAGATTCATAGGTTTATTTTATTATCAACGTTTACAACGCTGAAAATTTTCAGTTCAAACAGACATTTAAACAGGGAAATGAACAGGCAGGGAATGGAAGATGTGGATCATTTACACATAACTGTGATTTGTTAATTTGACATCCAGGAAGATAAAGATACTCTGACTGTCTGTCATGCCTGTGTCAGTTATTGTTGATGTGTTCCTTGACAGCTGCTGAAGCTGTTGACTTCTGTACCTTGTGATCCCCTCAGTCTGTGATGCTCCCTCCCTAGTAAGGACAGGGGGAGAGGACCAGAGTAATTCCCCACAACCCCTGTTGGACAGGGGGAGCACTAGTGTGGACTGGCATCCGTTGACACATTCTGTCCCAACAGGGTGAAAGCAGAGGGTGAGAGCGAATAACTGGAGCAATTCCGCCACCTGTTGGCCACACAGCGTGTAGCAATAATTAATTTATTATTCCATAAGACCGTAAGATACGGGAGCAGAAATAGGGCATTCGGCCCACTGAGTCTGCACTGCTTTTCAATCATGGACTGATCCAATTCTTCCAGACATTCCCACTCCACTGTCTTCTCCCCGTACCCTTTGATGCCCTGGCTAATCAAGAACCTATCTATCTCTGCCTTAAATACACTCAATGCGGCATCAAATTCCACAGATTTACCACCCTCGGACTAAAGTAATTTCTCTGCATTTCAGTTCTAAATGGATGTCCTTCCATCCTGGTCATGCCTTCTTGTCCTAGAATCCTCTACCATGGGAAATAACTTTGCCACATCTAAGCTGTTCCGGCCTTTTAACATTTGGAATGTTTCTATGAGATCCCCCCTCACTCTCCTGAACTCTAGGGAATACAGCCCAAGAGCTGCCAGACATTCCTCATACGGTAACCCTTTCATTCCTGGAATCATTCTTGTGAATATTCTCTGGACCCTCTCCAATGTCAGTATCTTCTTTTTAGAATAAGGAGCCCAAAACTGCACACAATACTCCAAGTGTGATCTCACAAGTGCCTTATAGAGCCTCAACATCACATCCCTGCTCTTATATTCTACACCTCTAGAAATGAATGCCAACATTGCATTCGCCTTCTTCACAACCGACTCAACATGGAGGTTAACCTTCAGGGTATCTTGCACAAGGGCTCCCAAGACCCTTTGCATCTCTGCATTTTGAATTCTCTCCCCATCTAAATAATTGTCTGCCCATTTATTTCTTCCACTAAAGTGCACTTTCCAACATTGTATTTCATTTGCCCATTCCCTAAACTATCTAAGTCTCTCTGCAGGCTCCCTCTTTCCTCAACACTACCCGCTTCTCCACCTATTTTTGTATCATCAGCAAATTTAGCCACAAATCCATTAATGCCATAATCCAAATCATTGACATACATCATTAAAAAAACTGGCAGTCCCATCACCTACCCCTGTGGAACTCCACTGGTAACTGGCAGCCACCCATAATAGGATCCCTTTATTCCCACTCTCTGTTTTCTGCTGACCAGCCAATGCTACACCCACTCTAGTAACTTCCCTGTAATTCCATGGGCTCCTATCTGGCTGAGCAGCCTCATGTGTAGCACCTTGTTCAGTGTTATTTTCTGATTCAGCTCAGGGTATGCAGTCACATATGAAGGAGATGTTGCACACGTGTTCAAGGCCACAAGAAAACTCCTCATTAGAACCAGCACAAATGCAACACGCATAGAAAAACAAGTCTGCAGTAGTAGCAGTACAGAAATCAAAATTGTACTTATCATTCACTGAGCCCATCTCTGTAATGTCAGAAGGCAATCACAAATCTGACACAGCTCTCTCTCTCTCCCTCTCTCACTTTTCCTCTCTCCATCTTCATTTCCATCTTCTCTCACTCTTATTGCTAACAACAATTGTGGTCTAGCCTCAGACAATACTCTTCCACTACACGAAGAAAATGTTCCTTTTTATACCATTGAAGATTCCATCAAAGCATAACATAATTATCAGCCCAGGGTTTTTTCATACCTTGGTGGTACCAGCTGCACCCTCTTATCTCTTACAACCTTTAGTCAAGACACATAATTTCGGAAGAAGGAGACAACCTGTCTGTAAGGAGGAAGATATTCTTCATCGGTATTTCGTCTTCACGATGTGTATTCAAAAGAGACAAGACATTGGTGAATCAGAGGGAAAACAGACCATTACCACATCCCAATCTGACTTCATTTTGTCTTTGAACTTCCCAATGCCTCTCATCATCTTATACACCTCTATCAGGTCTCCTCTTATCCTCCGTTGCTCCAAGCAGAAAAGACCGAGATCACTCAGCGTATTCCCATAAGACATGCTGCCCAATCCAGGCAACATCCTTGTAAATCCCCTCTGCACTCTCTCTGTAGTATCCACATCCATATGTAGTGAGTTGACCACAACTGAATGCAGTACACAAGTGGAATCTGGCCAAGGTCTTATATAGCTGTGACATTACCTCACAGCTCTTGAACTCAGTGCCACAGTCGATGAAGGCCAACACATCATCCGCCTTCTTTACAACACTGTCAACCTGCGCAGCAGCTTAGAGTGTCCTATAGACAGGGACCCCAAGATCACTCTGACCCTCCACACCGCTAAGAGTCTGTCTTCAGTTTGTCTTCCATATACACTACATCCACTGCTCTTCCTTCATCAATGTGTTTTGTATCTACCACAAAGAATTCAATCAGGCTCGTATGGTATGACCTCTCCTTGACAATGCCAAGCTGACTATCCCTAATCAGATGATGTCTCTCCAAATGCTCATAAATCCTACCCCTCAGAATCTTCTCCAACAATTTGTCCACGACTGATGTAAGACTCACTGGTGTATAATATCCTGGGTTTTCTCTACTTCCTTTCTTGAACGGGGAATGACATTTGTAATACTCCCATCCACTGATAATTATCGGGTCACTTTTGATAATGGAAAGATCATAGCCAGAGGCTCGGCAATCTCATCCCTCACTTCCCACAGTAGCCTGTGGTATATCTCATCCAGACCCAGCGACCTATTTATCTTAATGCTTTCCAAAAGCTCCAGCACACATTATTTCTTAATGTCTATATCTTCAAGTGTTTCAATCCATCATAAGTCATCCCCACAATTGCCGAGGTCCTTTTCCCTGGTGAATACTGAAGCAAAGTGTTCATTAGTATCTCTGCTACCTCCTCCAGCTCCATGCACCTGATTGGTCTTATTCTCACATGGTTCATCCTCTTTCTCTTCATGTGCTTGTAGAATGCCTTCTGGTTTTCCTTAATCCTGCTCACCAAGACCTTCTCATGGCCGCTTCTCGTTGTCCGAGTTTCAATAAATTTCTTCCTAGCAACTGTGTAATTTTCTAGAGCTCTAATAGTACCTAGTTTCTTGAACCTTTCGTAAGCTTTTCTCTTCTTCTTAACTAGATTTTCTACATCCTTTGTACAGCATATTTTTGTTTTACTCTACCTCAACGGAACATACCTGTGCAGAATGCCAACATTTGCCACATTTGTGCCATGCATTTCCCTGAGAACATCTGCTCCCAATATATGCGCCCATGTTTTTGCTTCATAGCACCATATTTCCCCCTAGGCCAATGAAATGTTTTCCCAAATAGTCTGCTCCTATCCCATTCCAGCGTATGGTAAAAGAGATAGAACTGTGATCACTACCTCCAAAGTTCTCTCCCACTGAGAGATCAGACACATGACCAGGTTCATTTCCCAATACCAGATCAAGTGCAGCCTCTCCTCTAGTTGGCTTATCTACACATTGTGTCAAGAAACCTTCCTGTGCACACCTGACAAACTGCACCATGTCTAAACCCCTCGCTCGAAGGAGATAACCATATAACCAGAAACAATTACAGCACAGAAACAGGCCATCTCGGCCCTTCTAGTCGTTGCCGAACGCTTACTGTCACCTAGTCCCGCTGACCCGCACTCAGCCCATAACCCTCCATTCCTTTCCTGTCCATATACCCATCCAATTTTTTTAAATGACAATATCGAACCTACCTCTACCACTTCGACTGGAAGCACGTTCCATACAGCTACCACTCTCTGAGTAAAGAAGTTCCTACTCGTGTTACCCCTAAACTTTTGCCCCCTAACTCTCTTGTCCTCTTGCTGAATCTCCCCTACTCTCAATGGTAAAAGCCTATCCACATCAACTCTATCTATCCTCCTCATAATTTTAAATACCTCTATCAAGTCCCCACTCAACCTTCTATGCTCCAGATGCCAGTCAATATTAGAAAAGTTAAAATCACCCATCAAGTCAACCCTATTATTATTGAACTGTTCCATAATTTGCCTCTTTGTCTGCTCCTCGATGTCTCTGTTACAATTGTGGGGTTTATAAAAATCACCCTGTGGAGTTATTGCCTCCTTCCTGTTTCTGACTTTCATCCACAATGACTTAGTAGACAATCCCTCCATGACTTCTTCCTTTTCTGCAGCTGTGACACTATCCCTGATTAGCAATGCCACACTCCCACTTCCTTTTGCCTCCCTCTCTGTTCTTTTTGAAACATCTAAAGCCTAGCACACTCAGTAGACTTTCCTGCCTCTGAGACATCCAAGTCTCTGTAATGGCCACAACATCATAGTTCCACATATTGATCCATGCTCTAAATTCATCTGTCTTGTTTATGATACTCCTTGCATTAAATTAGACATATCTCAATCCATCTGGCTGAGCATATCTTTGCTCTGTCTTCTGTCTCTCCTTCCTCACAGACTCCCTACAGACTGTCTCTACTTGTGTGCTAACCGTCCCATCCTTTGCCTCTTCACTTCTGTTCCCAAACCTCTGTGAATCTACGTTTGTAGTTTAAACCCGCACTAATGGCATTAGCAAACCTCCCTCGCAGGATATTGGTTCCCCTCCAGTTCACGTGCAACCTGTCCCACTTGTACAGGTCACCCCTTCCCCAGAAATGGTTCCAATGATCCAAGAACTTGAAATCCTGCCGCCTGCACCATCTCCTCAGCCAGTCATTCATCTGCGCTATCTTCTTGTTCTAGCTCATTGCACCGGGAGTAATCACCTTGGAAGTCCTGCTCTGCAGCATCCTTTCTAATTCCCTAAACTAAATGCACAGGACCTCTACCCCTCTCCTGCCTATGCCTTCGGTACCAATATTACAATGACCTCTGGCTTCTCATCTCCCCCTCTTCCAAGAATATTCTGCAACCGCTCAGACATGCTCGACCCTAGCACCCAGGAGGCAACACACTATCCTGGTGTCTCTTTCTCTGCTGCAGAATCTCCTATCATTCCCCCGAACTATCGAGTCCCCATGACTATTGCTCCATCCGACTTCACCCTGCACTCTTGAGTCTCAAAGCTGATCACTGTGCTATTGGTCTGGCTGCTGCTGCCTCGCCCAGATAGGTTCCCCCTCAGCAGTATCCAAAGGGGTAGACCTGTTGCTGAGGGGAATGGCCACAGGGGGACCCTGCACTGACTTCCTTCTCCCTTTACATCTCCCCGTGTTCACCCATCTACTCCCTGAATTTTGTACTCTGGGTGTAACCACCTGCTCGGAACTCATATCTATCAATTGTTCTGCCTCCCGGATGTTCCTTCATTCATCTAACTCCAGCTCCAGTTTCTTAATGTGGTCTTTCAGGAGCTGGAGGTGGCTGCACTTTCTGCAAATGTAGTCATCAGGGAGACAATCAGGTGCCATGGATTCCCACATCCCATTCCACTGCCAGATCTGCCACCCACCCTGCAGTGTACTACTGGCAACCAAGACCAAATCATCAATAACCAAAGGAAAATTCTACCCTACTTACCTGTTTCTTTGGCCTCAGCCTCTTCTCATCGAAGCCTCTTGAATCAAAGTATCTGAGTTCCCACTCTGACACAAGTTCCCAATCGAACGATGGCTGCTCTGCTAGACCCTCTCTCACTTTTATGGTTGGAGATAAGAAAAATTCCAATGCAAGGAGAGATAACTCACTGTGTTTGGTGGTGCTCACCCTGGAGTGGGAGTGTTCAATTTTTTTCAGAAGACCAGGTAAATGGAAAGCTCCCAGCCCCTCTCCCAATCACAACCTCGCAAATGATCCACCACTATCGACCGCTTCAACACAGATGGGAAATTTTTGATTGTATGCAGCTTGTTGTTCACGAACAGAAGAGATTCTGCAGACACTGGAAATCCCGAGTAACACTCACAAAACACTGGAGGAAATCAACAGGTCAGGCAGCATCTGTGGAGGCAAATAAAGAGTCGACTTTTCAGCCCGAGACCTTCATCTGGATTCTAGATTCTTTATTCGTCTCCATAGATGCTGCCTGATCTTGTTATGCATGCAGAGGTTGGTTGTCATGTATGTGTCTAAATATCTTTTAACAAGAACACACAATATTGAATGTACATATCAGCCAGTGATGAGGTGCTGACCTTTTAACCTGCTCCAAGATTAACATAACCCTTCCCTCCCACATAGCTCTCCATGTTTCTTTCAACCACGTGCTTGTCTGAGTGTCTTAAGTATCCTGAATGTATCCGCCTCTACCACCACCAATTCAGAGTGTTCCATGCACTCACCAACCTCTGTGTAAAAATCTACATCTGACATCTCCACTAGACTTTCTGCCAATCTCCTTAAAATGATGCTGCCTCGTATTAGCCATTGCTGCCCTGGGAAATACTTCCAATGGCTTCTGCTGACCACCCTCTGTGTGAAAAATTTATCCCTCAGATTCCTGTTAGATCTTTCCCCTCCCACTTTATACCGATTATTTCTTCAGTCCCCAGTCCTGGGGGAAAAGAGGTCTGGTCAATTAATCCAGATACAAGCCTTCGAACATAATCACAGCTAACTCTGGATATAACTTCAAATGTCATGTAAATGTAGCCTTAAAGTAAATATTTGCAAATTTAGGTCAATTGGTTTCATTGGAAGGCAAGATTATGAATGGGAAGGCAATGGGATAGAATCACAGCCACGTGTTACCAGACTAACCCCACACAAGAATCTGTAATGATTAACAACTAGAATGACAAGTTATTAGGTGAGACAGAGGACAAGAGAAGAATAGATCAGCACTATGCGTGGGGGTGGGGGAGACTGGTGAGTGATATCGCTTCTGAAAGAGACTACTGGCGAACAAGGAAGCCCAGCTGATATCAAAAGCTGTAAACAGAACCTAAGACCGGTCGCCCCCTGGCGGGGGAATTACAAACTACAGAAACATCTCTGCAGCGGAGCGATAGAGGCTCGGCTCCAATTCTCGGCGCTGCACTTCAGGAAGACAGGATTTCCCAGCGTGGGTCAAGAATTAGAATCAGAATTAGGTTTATTATCACTGACATATGTTGTGAAGTTTGTTGTGTGTGGCAGGACGGTGCAGTAACTAACTTTACTGTATGTTACAATAAGAAAATAAACACGTGGTACACAATAGTGAGGGACTGTTGATGGTCCATTCAGAAATCTGATGACGCATTGACAGATCCAAACCAGACAGTGATGCAACGATTTTGAACACTGTCTACGGTACCTCTATAGAAATTGGCTTGAGACCGCCTCTGTCTGTCGATGGAGTAGCAGTAATTTTGTGCTGCTCTTAGCTTTCTCTCGCCCCCCCCGTTTAAATTTTGAATTTAAAACTTTTAGTTGCTGATTCTTGAAGGGGAGTAATATGTCTATGTCTCGGAGAAGTGGGAAGAATCTGCATGAACCTACTGACAAAGGTAATGAAAAAGGAAAGATGCCGAAGGAAAGATCTGATGAAATGCCATCATGGGCTGAAGATATCGTTTGGACACTGAATTCAATTCAAGATCAGAATAGGGCAATTAAAGATCAACTGGAAAAGAATAATAATGAAATGAAGTTATTTCCGGGAAAACTTAAAGATGTGGAAACTCAAATTACTAAACATGAAGAGGAATTGAAGTTAACTAAGCAAAAATTGTCTGAAATTACAACCCGTTTGGAAAAATATCAAAATAAGATTATGGACCTGGAAAATAGGTCTCGCCGAAATGATATACTAATTGTTGGATTGCAGGATTGAAAATTGTTGGATTTTCAAGCTGAAAATAGAGATTTAACGGTTTACATTGGTAAGCTCTTACATACTCTATTTCCGACTATTTTATCACAGCCCCCTGCTATTGAAAGAGCACATAGAGCGTTTACTTCGAAATTTAAGGATTTAGGCAGACCAAGATCTATTCTAGTTTGTTTTCGTCACTTTAAAATTGAAGATCTAATAATGCAACAGGCAAGAAAACGGAGATTTTTCAGATTCAATGAGTCTGAGCTCCGTTTTTATGAAGAATATCCGAAAGAAGTAATGGAACAAAGATCATGAATCAAGCATACGATAAGAAATTATTTCCCTCTTTGAGTTACCCGACAAGAATGAAAGTTTTTCCTCCTAATTCTTCTCCACACATTTTCTTTGACCCAAAAGCCGCACTGGATTTTGTTCAGACTATACCTATCACTGTCACTGATGTTACGACCGAATGAACTATCTGAAAAGCTGTTTGATTATCTGTATATTATTCACATTTCGAAAAGAAGATATATGAAGGTTATTTGGATATTTCATTGAGAGATTAATAAAAGAAGATAAGAAAACCTGCTCTTTATTGCATCCTATTGGATTTTATTTTTGGAAAGAAGATTTACAGTTTAAGTTTGTTTAAATGGCTAATTAGATACTTGACTGAGAAAAGAAGATAAAAGGATTTGTTCCTTTTATCTATTATTTGGTTCTTTTTGTTGTTTCTTAATTTACTAATTGATAGTTTTTTCCTACTAAAAGGGTTTCTTTTTATATATCCATCCGGGAGGGTTTAGTTACTTATGATATTACTAATTAATATTTTTGTAAATTTAGTTTGGTTAAATATACTATTAACCTCCTTTTATATTTGTTTTATTATAGCGTCCTATAACTGAATTTAAACTTTTCTTAGACATTTAAAGCTAAACTTAAGATGGCGCTGGTTTTTCACTCTAAGAGATATTATTTTGGTTCTTTTTTTTGTTTAATATATGATGGAATGCAAACACTTTGCTTTGTTGAGACGTTACTGTCTTTCTTGCAAGGTCATTTTATTTTTTGTGTGCTGGCTGGGGGGAGGGAGAGAGGAGACCGACAGAGCGGCCCATGGCTTTGTATTCTATCTTAGTTCGCTTGCCTTTTTTCTGGTCTTTTGGGAGGGTGGGTGGGTCTAGAGTTAGGAGTTTTTTCCCAATGGGTTGTTCCGGAGCATGCGTGTTTGTTATATGGTTATATTCTTCATCACTGCCATTTTTGATCATCCCGTATTGCTATGTGTTCTGCGCTTGTATAAAGTAAATTAGAATAAAATTGTCGTGTGGCAGTTAAACGGATTAATGTAATAAGTTGGAATGTACGTGCTTGGAATCATCCTATCAAACGAAAAAAGACTTTTAAAATTATTAATCGATTACAACCTGATATAATTTTTGCTCAGGAGACGGATATCAGGGCGGGAGATCAAAATAGGTTTTTTGGATGGTTGAATGGATAACAGCTCCATGCTACTTCTCAGAGTAAAACTAAAGGCGTATCTATCTTTATTAAATCGAATAAATTTACTCAAGAGGATATTGAATCAGATTCTGATGGTAGATTTCTAATCGTTAAAGGAGTGATTTGTAATAGAAAGGTTGTTTTGGTCAATTTGTATGGTCCTAATTTAGATTATCCTTCTTTTTTGAAAAAAAGTATTTGCTTTATTGCTGAATTTAAATGAATATATGTTGATAATGGGTGGGGATCTTAACTGTTGTTTAAATCCTGTGATTGACAAGAGCTCAACTAATCAGCGACTTCCAAATCGCTCTGCGTCAGTTATTAACTCCTTTTTGACTGATTTTGGGTTGATCGAATTATGGAGGCATTTGCACCCTGATGACAGAGAATATTCCTTTTTTCACATATCTATAAAATATTTGAGGATTGATTATATTATAATTGATCCCCGCCTTTTGCCTATTGTTAAAAACTGTGATTATGAAGCTATTGCTATATCTGATCATACGTTTTTGAGTTTGTCCTTTGAATTTGATTATGTAATTTTGCCCGTCCACCATGGCGCATGTCTCAGACATTATTGCAAAACTCTGATTTGATCAGTTTTATTGAAAACCAGGTAAAAGATTTTTTTCTTTTTACTGATATAGGAGGTATGTCCAAATATGGAATGCATTTAAATCATTTTTACGTGGTCAGATTATTTCTTATTCAGCTAAACTTCAGAAAGATTAAAGCAGAATTAGATAAAATTTCAAAACAAATTAAAGATTTAGATAATATCGACTTCCCCTAATATTGACTTATTTTAAAAAAGGGTGGAACTTCAATCACAATATAACCTATTCTCATCTAATTGAAGGTTATCTAAGTTAAAGAGCCAATTTTATATGTTTGGAGATAAAGATAATAAACTACTTGCAACTCAATTAAAATCGGCTGGAGCCAAAAGGCAAATTTTGAACATTCAAAGGAAGGATGGTACCCTGGCTCGGGAATATGAAGAAATTTATAGGATTTTTCACTGAACTTTATAAATCTCCATGTCCAGTAGCTTCTCCTGAAGTGAATGCTTTTGTTAACGTAAGATTGCTTTTCCTAAAATTTCTGCTGAGGATCAAAAAACTCTTGATGCCCAAAATACTGAATCTGAAATTCATAAAGCATTTATTTCAATGCAAGTTGGTAAGGCCCCGGGACTTAATGGTTATCCTGTAGAATGTTATTAAAAATTTGGATAACTGCTTTCTTCATATATGTTGCAGATGTTTCAAGATTATTTTATGAAAAGTGATTTATCCTCTACTGTTTATGAGGCTTTCATTTCTTTAATTCTCGAAAAGGATAAAGACCTTACTGAATGTGCCTCATACAGACCTATTTCATTATTGAATGTTGAAGCTAAGATACTGTCAAAGATAATGGCCTATCGGTTGGAGAGTATTTAGGGTAAAATTATTTTTAAAGATCAAACAGGCTTTAGAAAGGGTCGTTATTCTTTTTCAAATGTTCGGAGACTATTTAACATTATATATTCGCCTTTTTCTAAAACTCCACAATGCGATGTATCTTTGGATACTGAAAAAGAACTTGATTGATTCAATTGGAAATATTTATTTAATGTTTTAGAAAAATTTGTTTTTGGTATTAATTATAATAATTGGATTAAAATGATATATAAAGCTCCTATTGCTACTGTTGGCACTAATTACTGCAGGTCTCCTTTTTTCAGCTATCACGGGGGACAAGACAAGGTTGTCCATTCACACCATTGTTATTTAATATTAGAACCCCTTGCTATTGCTCTTCATGAAGCCAAAAATATTCATGGGATTTTTGTGAATTAGACCATGCACAAGATCTCTCTTTACGCTGATGATTTATTGGTATATATATCCAAGCCTGATGAATCTATTCCTGCTTTGCTAAAATTACTTGACATTTACTTGAGATTTTTCAGGATATAAAATAAATTTTAGTAAAAGTGAATTACTTCCTTTAAATGAATCTGTCTTTATATGTGATAATATTCCTTTTAACGTTACGGATTCTCTTAGATATTTAGGTGTCATAATTACTAAAAAAAATAAGGATCTTTATAAAGCCAATTTTCCTCCTTTAGTGGACTCTATGAAGTACTCATTTAGTATATGGAGCCGACTTACATTTTCACTAGTTGGTCGTATTCATGTAGTTAAAATGATGATTTTACCAAAATTTCTATATTTGTTTCAGAATATTCCTGTTTTTTTGACTAAGAAGGTTTTTGATCAGACTGATTCTATAATTCTATCTTTTATTTGGGATATTAAAAGAACAAGAATTAGTAAATGTCATTTACAAAAGTTGAAAAAGGATGGAAGTCTCGCTTTGCCTAATCTAAGAATGTATTATTGGGCTGTTAATTTGCAATATATGTCCTTTTGGTTATATTGGGGTGATAGGAATGATCGGCCAATTTGGGTACACCTGGAACTGAGAGCTGTGAAACAGTTTTATTTAACTTCTTTATTCGAAGTTGCTCGACCTATACAATTAGCTAAAGTTGCCAATTTAAACCTATATCCTGTGGTTAAGCACTCTTTACAAATTTGGCTCCAGTTACGCAATTTTTTTAATCTTAAAAATTTTTTTTAGTATAATTTATCATAATTACTTTTTTAAACCTTCCTGAAGTTTTTTTACTTTGGAAAAATAAAGTTATGAATTCTTTTTTGCATTTATTTAAAGAAGGCAGATTGATGTCTTTTGAACAATTAGTCGATAAATATTCTCTCTCATATTCACACTTTTTACAATCCCTTGAAGTTAGACATTTTTTACAAAAGTATTTAAGTAATTTTCCTTGTATATTGGAGGCTGGCTTGTTAGATACTATTATGAATATGAACCCTTCGATGAAAAGTTCTATTGGAAGAATTTATAATTTATTCTTACAATGGGATAAGCGTACTTTACTTAAGATTAAACAGGATAGGGAGAAGGAACTCAATTTGACTTTTATATGGTGGATTAGACGTGGATTCTGAAGTTGGTTAACTCTTCTTTGATCTGTGCTCGTCATTCACTTATTCAATTTAAAATTGTACATTGTTACCATTTGATGAAGGTGTGACTTTCTAAAATATTTCCCAATGTTGACAAATATTATGATAGATGTAAAACTGAGATAGCTACACTGACACATAGGTTCTGGTCATGTTCTGTATTACAACAGTTTTAGAAGTCAGTTTTTTGACAATTTCTAAAGCACTCAGAATCAATTTACAACTTAATAAATTGAGTGTGCTTTTTGGAATAATTCCTCAAAATATCCATGGTATTTCTGTGTCTGACCAACATGTTATTGCGTTTGTTACATTGATAGCTAGGAAGGCCATCTTGTTGAAATGGAAGGATATATCAGCTCCTACTTTGTCACAATGGTTCTCTCAAGTGATTCTGTGCCTTAGTGTGGAGAAAATTAGAAGTCGAACCTTTGAACCTTTATCTGATTTTGAGAGATGGGGTTCATTTGCTCTGTATTATCATTTCAGTTAACTGATAGATCTCCTCCACGGTCTAACTTTAAATCTTTTTTTGATATCTTTCTTTCTTGTTGGCAGTTTAATTGTTTACTTTTTTAAGCTTTCTGTATGGCGCATGGCCCCGGGGTTGTACCCCCAATCAGTTTCTTCTTTTTTTCTCACTTTTCTTGATTAGTAGGGTTTTTTTTTAAATTCACAAAAATTTCGATTTTTAAGATAATTTCCTTTTTTTTGAGGCATTGTAAGTGTTGTTACTTCGAAGTACCTGTGTTATTTTTGAATAATAATAAAAAGATTTGAAAAGAAAGAAGTTGGCTTGAGTGAGGGATTTTGATTGTATATAAAGATAAGGGGGAGAAGGGGACAGAAGGGAAGAGAGGTGCTCTCCAAGCGAAGAAAGATCAAGTGAATTTGTACCGAATTTATTGTCTTGTGTACAAGGCACCATTACAGTCTGGAGACACGAGAGACTGCAGATGCAGGAATACATAGCAACACACAAATTGCTGGAGGAAAGTCTGCGGGTCAGGCAGCATCTGTGGAGGGATACAGACAGTCCAGTTCTGTTCAGAGGAAGGGTCTCAGGGGAATATGTCGACTCTCCATCTCCCTCCATAGATGCTGCCTGATCACTGCCCAGTGAGAACCCAAACACCTTTCCCCACCTCCTTCCCACCATCCCTCTCCAGCAGCTCAGATGTTGCAATGAAAATCTTACCTTCAGTAGCATCACAGGAACAGATAAAGGCAGAAAACTTAAATCATACAAGACAGCGAGGAAAGTGCAGTAGGACGGGTGAGGGGAGAGTGAACGGAGGAGTTCCATATCATGAATGGTTTAACAGAGGATAGTTTCCAATAGAAGATCAGACGGTAAACAGTTTAATGGGGGGGGGGGACGATGCTGGAAGCAAAACAAATGGTTCTTGTGTCTGTAATTCTCGATCAGATGGAACTCTGTCAAAGGGATCTGATCAGGTAACTCTTGTAGGGCTGTTGGTAAACCAAAGGGTGGTGTGGGAGAGGCTGTTGACTGTAACAGTTATCTTCCCGTTTGGGTGGGAGAGAAGGGTAGATCTCAGCACACTCCCGGACAGTATTCCTGTCTCAGTTGGAAATGCTCGGTGTCACTCAGCAGTTAGCGGGATCTTCTTCAGCAGCAAAAATTAAATTGCTGGGAGAACTCAGCGGGTCAGGCAGTATCAGTGGAGACAAGGAGGTGGCCAAGATCATGATTCGGGAAGAAATTAGGCTGCATTGCTGGATTCCAGGATCAAAGTACATTTCTTATTAAAGTATGTTGCAGTGTACGACCCTGGGGTCCAACTTCCCGCAGGCAGCCAGGAAACTAAACAACAACATGAAACATGTTCAAAGAAAACAAACAAACAAAGTGCGAATCAAACAAATTAAACAGCCAAAAATAAGATCAAATAACTCACTGAATTTTAAACATCAAACCAGAGAGTCCTTCAAACGGTCCAGGAATGTTCAGTTTGGTTCAATTTAGCACACTGCCATCATTGACTGCAGGCCACAGAGAAAGACCACATCGAAGTGTCCTTGTGAAAATCTTAACCCTGACATACCCTCGGTACCCATTTCCAAGCACCTTAAAGCTGTGCCCTCTTTTGTTAGCCATTTCAGCCCTGGATAAAAGCCTCCGGCTCTCCCCACGATCAATGCCCCTCATTGTGCCCACAGCAGCTAGAAAGAGAGAGAGAGAGAGAGAGAGAGACTAGTCAAACGCAGGTAGATGGCGCTGAACACCCACTCACCTTCCACTCTTGTCCTCGACGATTTCAATCTTGCTTGAGGCTTTTATTGGCGACATCAGCAAATAATGGAGCTAAACATGGGTTCGGGCTCCGTCATTCAGCCTCAGACTCCATTCTCAACCTTGCTGTCAACTCTTGGATTCAGGGCATTAACAACATTGAAAAAGAGAAAGAATTTTTTTTTTAAAACATACTCTATTTATCACGTGTACATGACATGTGGAAACATTCAGTGAAAGGCGTTGTTTTGCATCAATGACCAACACAGTGTTACGGTAGGTCTCCCGAATTAATTAACATAGAATTGAGTCAGATTTTTTTTATAAACAAGCATAAACATTTATTAAACTCTGCTCAATAAAAATGAAAAGTAAACAAACAACTAACTTAACCGGAAGTTAACAGCTATTCGGCACTTTAACAAACAGACAACTGGAACAGTTCTTAAAGCGGAAAATTCGAATACAGTCTTAAAGTGGTAAATTAGAAATGTCCAAGAGTTTTATTCAGTCAGTTAGGAGAGACTTTCCTGAAGTAAAGAATTCCTCAAAGTAACGACGATCTGCGGATCCCAGTCAAAAGACGCCTTATCCGAAGGATTCACAACGGAGGAAATAAAACGGAACTACCCTCTTTATTTTGGATGGTGAACACTGCACAAAACCTTCCTGCTCTTGCAGGGGTTATCTCAGATGCAGGCCACTATTCTGGAACGAAGACGCAATAAGTTCGATCCTTTACAAAACGGCCGACGACACCAACTTTACTCAATTCTTCAGGCTCCCATATTACAGTAAAGTATTCACTCTCCGACTAGACGTTAAAAATAGAATGGACCAAAAACCTGGCAGCATTTGGCGAAACTGCCTGCAAAAATCTCAGCACTTAAAAATAGGAAGTAATACTCCATTCTAAAACAAAACTGCGTCATGAAACAAAGACGCAGCATGACAGAATAACTGCCCAACACCAAACTCCCTGCGTCACAGCAGGGCTTTCTCGTTTTATACCCGTAGGCACAGGCCATCAGATGACCTCACACCGGTGGGAAAATTACATCATATGACCTCACACTGGCAGGAAAATTACGTCACCCCACCATCACAAAACAATTACATCGTGCTCACAAGATACTCAATTACATCATGGTCATAAGACAGTCACAAGATACCCACGGGGTACGTAACACACAGTCTGTCCAAGGATTGTACTGCGATCAGCCTGCATGTGTTGCCACACTTCCGGCTTCAAAATATCATGTCCCCGTCTCTCTCACCTTCACCATACCTCTCCGGGTAGTTCCAACCTGAGCATCGATTTCTCTAACGGTGCACTCTCCTTTACTATCACATTCCTTCTTCTTTATCCCCTGTCAGGAGGAAATTAGGCTGCACTCCCATTTCTTTTTGATTCCGATGCTTGAAGAACCAAAACAAAAGTGAAAATACTTGAAACCTGCAGCAGAACAGGCAGCGTTTGAATCAATTCCGGGAGAGATCATCGATGTCGAACGCAAACCGTTCCTCTCTCCACAGATCCTGACTGACCTGTTGTGTTTCTCATGCATCTCCTGGGTATAAACTGGGTCAAAAACTGAGTAGGTATTTATAGAATAGGCAGTTAGAGCAGAGCACCCTGTGACTATTCCTCTCAAAAACAAGTATACCGCTTTAGTGGGGGATGACCTCCTGGGAGAATGCCACAGCGACTGGGTTGCAGACACTGGTCATGGGTCCGTGGTGCAGAAGGGAAAGAGAGAGAAGAAGGGAGCGGTAGTGATAGGGGACTCAGAAAGGAGGGGAAGAGACAGGATATTCTGTGGATATGAATGGGACACCCAGATGCGATGTTGCCTTCCAGGTACCAGGGTCAGGAATGTCACAGATTGTGTCCACAACATTTTGGAGAGGGCGGGGGAGCAGCCAGATGTCTTGGTACATATTGGTACCAATGACTTAGGAATGACTTGAGGCCCTGAAAAGAGAACTAGGTAGAAAGCTGAGAAGCAGGGCCTCCCGGGTAGTAATTTCTGGATTGTTGCCTATGCTACACACCCGTGAGGGTAGAAACAAGATGATTTGGCAGATAAATATGTCACTGAGAAACTGGTGCATGGCGCAGGTCTTCAGGTTCTTGGATCATTGGGATCGCCTCTGGGTGAGGTATGACCTGTTCAGAAGTGATGGGTTGCACCTGAACCCGAGGGGGACAAACATTCTCGCAGGCAGGTTTGTTAGAGCTGCTGGGGAAAGTTTAAACTAATTTGGCAGGGGGTAGGAACCAGAGTGAAGGGATTCAGGATAGGACGGATGGTAAAAAAGTAAAGATAGAATACAGGCGCACTGTCAGGAAGGTCAGGCAGGTGATGGGGCTTAGTTGTAGCCAACGGGTGAAGTATCAGATCATTAGGGATGCAGAATCAAAAAGGATAACAAATACGAAACTCAAGGTGTTGTATCTAAATGCACATAGCGTAAGAAATAAAGTGGATGATCTTGTTGCAATATTACAGATTGCCAGGTATGATGTTGCGGCCATCACTGAATCGTGGTTGAAGGATGGTTGTAGTTGGCAGCTGAATATCCAAGGTTACAATTTATATCAGAGGAATAGGAACATATGCAGATGGTGTGGGATGGCTCCACTGGTAAATAATGGCATCAAATCAGTAGAAAGATGTGACATAGGATTGGAAGATGTTTAATCCTAGTGGGTTGAGTTAAGAAACTGCAAGGGTAAAAGGACTTTGATGGCAGTTATATGCAGACCTCCCAACAGTGGATGGGAGGTGGCCCACAGATTACAACAGGAAATGGAAAAGGAGAGTCAAAAGGATAACGTCACGGTAGACATGGGATATTTTAACATGCAGGTTGATTGGGAAAATCAGGATGGTAATGGATCTCAAGAGAGCGAGTTTGTTGAATGCCCAAGAGTAGCTTTTGAGAGCAGTTTGTCATTGAGCCCACTAGGGGATCAGCTATACTGGATTGGCTGTTATGTAATGAACTGGAGGCGATCAGGGTGCTTAAGGTACAAGAACGCTTAGGAATCAATGATCACAATATTATTGAGTTCAACATGAAATTTGATAGAGGAAAGTGAAGTCTGATGTAGCCGTATTTCAGTGGAGTAAGGGAAAATACAGTGGTAGGAGAGAGGAGTTGGCCAAATAAATTGGAAAGAGCTGCTGGCGGGGATGTCAGCAGAGCAGCAATGGCGTTTGATTCTGGGGAAAAATGAGGAAGGTGCAGGACGTGAGTATTCCAAAAATGAATAAATACTCAAATAGTAAAATAGTACAACCATGGCTGACAGGGGAAGTCAAAGCCATTGTAAAAGCAAAAGAAAGGGCACACAAGAAAGCAAAAATTAGTGGGAAGATGGAGGATCGGTAAGTTTTCAAAAATACCTACAGAGAGTAAGTAAAAAAATCATTAGAAGGGAAAAGATGAAATATGAAAGCAAGCTAGAAAATAATATCAAAATAGATATTAAATGTTTTTTCAAGTATGTTAAAAACAAAAGAGAAATGAGAGTGGATATAGGACCACTAGAAAGTGAGGCAGGAGAAATACTAATGGGGACAAGGAGATGGCTGATGAAGTAAATGACTATTTTGCATCCGTCTTCACTGTGGAAGACACTCGCAGTATGCCTGATGTTGCAGTGTGTGAAGGAAGAGAATTGTGTGCAGTTTCTGCTACAAGAGAGAAGGTGCTCAAAAAAGCTGAAAGACCTAAGGGTACATAAGTCACCCAGATGATGAGCTGCACCCTTGGGTTCTGAAAGAGGTCACATTACAGATTGTGGTGGCATTAAAAATGACCTCTCAGAAATCATTGGTGCCAGAGGACTGGAAAATTGCAAATGTCACTCCTCTCTTTAAGAACGGAGGAAAGTAGCAGAAAGGAAATTATAGACCTGTAAGCCTGACCTCAGTGTTTGGGAAGACGTTTGAGTCAATTGTTAAGGATGAGGTGATGGAGTACTTGGTGACACAGGACGAGATAGGACCAAGTCAGCATGGTTTCCTTCAGGGAAAATCCTGCCTGGCGAACCTGTTGGAATTCTTTGAGATTTCAAGTAGGATAGATAAAGGGGATGCAGTGCACATTGTATATTTGGACTTTGACAAGGAGCCACACATGAGGCTGCCTACCAAGTTAAGAGCCCATGGTATTACAGAAAAGTTACTAACATGGGCTTATGGTTAGAACATTGGCTGATTGGTAGGAGGCTGCAAGTGAGAAGAAAAGGATCCTTTTCTGCTTGGCTGCCAGTGACTAGTGGTGTTCCACAGGGTCGGTGTTGGGACCACTTATTTTTATGCTGTGTATCAATGATCTAGATGGTGGAATAAGTGGCTTTGTTGCCAAGTTTGCAGATAATATGAAGATTGGTGGAGGGGCAGGTAGTGTTGAGGAAACAGGTAGGATGCTGAAGGAATTAGACAGTTTACAAGAATGGGGAAGAAAATGGCAAATTAAATATAATGTTGGAAAATATCTGGTACTGCACTTTGGTAGTAATAGAAATAAACGTGCAGACTATTTTCTAAATCATCAGCTCTTTATCACTGACGCCTCTCACCTCGCAGTATCTGACACATTTCCACACTCCACCCCATTCCTCATCTACCTATCACACCCTCACCTGCCCATATCCCTCCATAGATGTTACCGGACACGCTGGGAGATCCCGGCGCTTTGTGCGTAACCACCACTACATGTCCCGTGTTACCAAGATTCACCCTGACCTCACTCTCCCAGTCAGCACCACCACCACTTGCCCCAGTTACCCTGTCAGTCCCGGTGGACTTTAGCACCCGGGGGAGCCGGGGAGCTCAGGACCCGCCGCCCACGGCTGCTGCTGAATCCGCAGTGTTTCTGTTCCGTTGATGGATGCGGTGAACGAGTTAGTTAATGGACCGATGATTCTCACATCATGTTTATTTCACTCTCTGCATATTTATATTTACACTGAATTACTCCTGACACCGGTCCCGGGACCCGACCCGTTTACAGACACGGAGCGGAACCGGAGCAGATTCTCAGCCACTCTTTCTTATTTCCAGTCCAGAAGAAAGGATAAAGTTTCTCCGTGAATTTACTCCCAGTGAAGGTGTGGAGGTGGGAGTTGGTCTCCGCGTTGTAAAATGAGACTGTCCCAGATTCGTAACGGAGATAAACTCCCACCCTCCCGGGGATGGGACCAGCAGGGAGACGGGACACAGGGCAGGTGAGAACCCACATCTCGCCATCATCCCGCGCGATGGTCCAGAATCCGGCCTCCGGACTCGCTCTGACACCTCCCTTCCTCTCCACAGACTCTGCGGCGACTCCCAGCCTCCAGCGCCGATTCCCCGTCACCTCCACCTCCCAGTAATGTCTCCCTGATGTGAATCCCTCCGATCCCAGCACACAAAGCCAGGCTGTGAACCTCTTCCCGGTGTCAGGGAGATCCCTCCGGGTCTCGATGTATCTCACACTCTTCCGATCCTCAGACACCTCAAGCCGCGGATGCACCGTTTCCACATCCAGAGTCACAGAGACTGGGGAGAGAAGCAGAGAATTAGAGAGTCCCCGGGGATTGGGGGCTGACACGGGCAGCGCGGCCCCGGGGATAGACAATAGACAATAGGTGCAGAAGTAGACCATTCAGCCCTTCGAGTCTGCACCGCTATTCTGAGATCATGACTGATCATTCACTATCAATACCCAGTCCCATATCCCTTGATTCCCCTATCGATCAGATATCTATCTAGCTCCTTCATGAAAGCATCCAGAGAATTGGCCTCCACCGTCTTCCGAGGCAGTGCATTCCACAGCTCCACAACTCTCTGGGAGAAGAAGCTCTTCCTCAACTCTGTTTTAAATAACTGACCTCTTATTCTCAATCCATGCCCTCTAGTACTGGACTCTCCCAACATCTGGAACATATTTCCTGCCTCAATCCTATCAAATCCTTTAATTATCTTAAACGTTTCAATCAGATCCCCTCTCAATCTCCTCAATTCCAGCGTGTACAAGCCCAATCAATCTCTCTGCGTAAGACAGCCCTGCCATCCCAGGAATCAACCTAGTGAATCTACGCTGCACTTCCTCAATTGCCAGAATGTCCTTCCTTAAACCTGGAGACCAAAACTGTACACAATATTCCAGGTGTGGTCTCACCAGGGCCCTGTACAAATGCAAAAGGACATCTTTGCTCTTGTATTCAATTCCCCTTGTAACAAAGGCCAACATTCCATTTGCCCTCTTCACTGCCTGTTGCACTTGCTCATTCACCTTCATTGACTGGTGAACAAGGACTCCTAGGTCTCTTTGCATTTCTCCCTTACCTAACTCTACACCGTTCAGACAATACTCTGCCCTCTTGTTCCTGCTTCCAAAGTGGATAACTTCACATTTATTCACATTGAATGACATCTTCCAAGTATCTGCCCACTCACCCAGCCTATCCAAGTCTCCCTGTATTCTCCTAACATCCTCTTCGTATGTCACACTGCCACCTAGTTTAGTATCGTCAGCAAACTTGCTGATATAGTTTTCAATGTCCTCATCTAAATCGTTGACATAAATTGTAAAGAGCTGTGGTCCCAATACAGAGCCCTGTGGTACCCCACTAGTCACCTCCAGCCAGTCCGAGAAACACCCATTCACTGCTACCCTTTGCTTTCTATCTGCCAACCAGTTTTCTACCCATGTTGAAACCCTGCCCCCAATGCCATGAGCTGTGATTTTACTCACCAATCTCCTATGTGGCACCTTATCGAATGCCTTCTGAAAATCTAGGTACACAACATCCATTGGCTTACCCTCGTCTAACATCCTTGTTACACCCTCAAAAAACTCCAACAGATTAGTCAAGCATGATTTGCCTTCGGTAAATCCATGCTGGCTCGGCCTAATCCTATTTCTGCCATCAAGATGTGCCACTATTTCATCCTTAATAATGGACTCAAGCATCTTCCCCACGACTGACGTTAGGCTAACAGGGCAATAGTTCTCCGTTTTCTCCTTCCCTCCCTTCTTGAAAAGTGGGATAACATTAGCCACTCTCCAATCTTCAGGAACTGATCCTGAATCTAAGGAACATTGGAAAATGATTACCAATGCATCCGCAATTTCCTGAGCCACCTCTTTTAGAACCCTCGGATGCAGACAGTCTGGACCCGGGGATTTATTAGCCTTCAGTCCTACCAGTCTACTCATCACAGTTTCTTTCCTAATGTCAATCTGTCTCAATTCCTCTGATATCTTATGACTCTGGCACATCCATACATCTGGGAGATTGCTTGTGTCCTCCCTGGTGAAGACAGATCTAAAGTACACATTAAATTCTGTTGCCATTTCCCTGTTTCCCATAACAATTTCTCCCAATTCATTCTTCAAGGGGCCAGCATGGTTCTTAACTATCTTCTTTCTCTTCACATAGCTAAAAAAGCTTTTGCTATCCCCTTTTATATTCCTGGCTAGACTGAGCTCATACCTGATTTTTTCTCTTCGTATTGCTTTTTTAGTTAAGATCTGCTGTTCCTTAAAACTTTCCCAATCATCTGTATTCACACTCATCTTAGCCCTGTCATACTTCTTTTTCTTTAATGCTATACAATCTCTGACTTCCTTTGTCAACCACTGTGGCCCCTTCCCCCTCTTTGAATCCTTCCTTCTCATTGGAATGAACTGCTTTTGCATCTTTTGTATTATGCCCAAGAATATCTGCCACTGCTGATCCACTGTCTTTCCTGCCAGGGCATCCGCCCATTTAAATTTGGCCAGCTCTTCCCTCATGGCTCCGTAGTCTCCTTTATTTAATTGCAACACTGACACCTCTGATCTGCCCTTATCCCTCTCAAATTATAGATAAAAACTTATCATGTTATGATCACTACTTCCTAATGGCTGCTTTACTTCAAGATCACTTATCAATTCCTGTTCATTACACATCACCAAGTCCAAAATAGCCTCGTTCCTGGTTGGCTCAAGCACAAGCTGTTCCAAAAATACATCCCTTAGACTCTCCACAAACTCCCTATCCTGGTGTCCAGCGCCTACCTGATTCTCCCAGTTCACCTGCATGTTGAAATCTCCCATAACGACTGCATTACCTTTAGTACATGCCAATGTTAACTCCCTAATCAACTTGTACCCAATATCCACGCTACTGTTTGGGGGCCTGTACACAACACCCATTAGGGTCTTTTTACCCTTACTGTTCCTCAGCTCAATCCACACAGACTCTACTTCCCCTGTTCCCAAGTCACCTCTTGCTAAGGACTGAATCTCATTCCTCACCAACAGGGCCACACCACCCCCTCTTCCCATATTTCTGTCTCTACGATAGCACGTATACCCTGGTACACTCAATTCCCAGGCCTGATCCCCTTGCAGCCATGTCTCCGTTATCCCAACAATACCGTAGTTCCCCATTTTCATCTGAGCTTCAAGCTCATCTGCCTTATTTCTGACACTACTCGCATTCAAGTATAGTATTCTTAGCCCATTCCTCCTCTCTTTGCTTAAAACACTGTCTATTGTACCTAACCCAGCTCCTTGAACTTCCATCGGGCTAATTGCACCTTGAATTTTGATGACCTTCTCAAGATCACCCAAACCTTCTACACATTTAACCCCATGCTCCTTCTGACCAACCCTCTGGATCTGGATCCCTGCCCCCTGCACATCTAGTTTAAACCCCCCGAGCAGCACTGAGGGATCGGTGGGAGACTCGGGCAGCGCAATCCCGAGACCGGGGGAGACTCGGGCAGCGCGGCCCCGAGAACAGGGTGGGGGGGGGGAGAGACTCGGGCAGCGCGGACCCGGGATCGGGGGGAGACTCGGGCAGCGCGGCCCCTGGACCGGGGGAGAGGCCGCTGGGCCTCAGGTTCAGTCGGGTGGGCGACAGGACACTTTCCCGGGAATTCCCAAGGTTTTTCCTGATCAACACACACAAAATTCTGGAGGATCTCAGTGGGTCAAGCAGCATTTCTTAGGGGAGGTATACAGTCGATATTTCAAGCCGAGATCTTTCCTCAAAAATGGAAAGAAAGACGGGAGACGGATGTGAGGAAGGGGTGGAGCAACAACTGGATGAGGATGAGATGAGTAAACATTGGAGGCATTTAAAATGGAGGTAAGGCCAAATTCATTCGTGCTGACCAACTCATTTTAATCATCTAGTTCCATTTGCCCAGTACTCCTTTTAACCTTTCCTACCTATGTAGCTATCCAAACAACACTCACAAAACGCTGGAGGAAATCCGCAGTCCAGGCAGCATCGATGGAAAAAAGTAAAGTCGACGTTTTGGGCCGAAACCCTTCATCAGAACAGGAGAAAAAAACCTGAAGAGTACATTTAAAAGGTGGGGTGGGGAGGGAGAGAGAAACATGTGGTGATAGGTGCAACCTGGAGGGGGAGGGATGAAGTAATGAGCTGGGTAGTTGATTGGTAAGATGAGCTCAGAGAGGGAAAAGGGGATGGGAAATGGAGAAGGGGGGCAGTTTGGGGACATTACGGGAAGTTTAAAAATGATGTCCTTGCCCTCAGGTTGGAGGCTCCCCAAACAGAATATAAGGTGGATAAACTGTCTCTGGAGATAAAGACAGCGAGAGCAAGAAAGGGAAGTGTGGTGTCGGAAATGGACCAGGTACACTTGAGGACAGGGTGGAAGTTGGAGGCAAAGTGGATGAAGTCGACGAGTTCAGCATCGGTGCAGGAAACAGCACCATTGTCGTCATCAACGTAGTGCAGGAAAAGTGTGGGTGGTCACCAGTGTGGGCTTGGAACATAGACTGTTCCATGTAGCCGACAAACAGGCAGGCATAGCCGGGACCCACGTGAGTGCCCATGACTACACATTTTGTCTAAAGTGGGGCGGGGAGCCAAAGGAGAAATTATTGAGAGAGAGGACAAGTTCCGCTAAGCAGAGGAGAGTAGTGGTGGAGGGGAACTGGTTAGTTCCGGGGTCCAGAAAAAAAAACAGTGAGCTTTGAGGCCTTTCCTGTCCTGATGTCTTTTAAATCGCTGTAACCGTACCCACCCATATGGTTTTCCTGGCGCCTCCTGAGCGAATGGAAAAAGTCCCATAATATCGTTCCTTATAACCCAAACCCTCCAGCCCCAGTAACATCCTTGTCAATCTGTTTTATACCCTCTCAGTTTAATGAGACTCTTCCTGTAGATACGTAACCAGAATTGTACAGAGTGATCCAAATATAAAAGTCTGCTGATGGTGGAACTCCAAAACAACACACAACTCTCAAACCGAAACATCAACTCATTTCCATAGATGCTGCCTGACCTACTGAGTTCCTCCAATATTTTGTGTGTGTTGCTTGGATTTCCAGCATCTGCAGATATTTTCTCTTGTTTAGTGTTGTAAAGAAAGCTTTTGGCACATTGGTCTTCATAAATAAAAGTCCGAAGGGGGAGCGGGAGTAAGGGGTGCTCGAGGTCGACAGACGACTGGAGATCAGAGGATCAGCCATTGTAGGTAGGCCGAGACCCTCGGACCTACCTGGACAGTACCTGAGGAGGAAGGTAAAACTGCGCAGGCGTGGGTGACATCAGCGGCGAGCGCGGGCTTTAAAAAGAGGCCCACTTTTAGGAGCGGCCAGCGTCGGTGCGGGCAGCGTGGGCAGAGTGCTGGGCTTTGGCTCAGCGGGCTTCGGCGCAAGGGGACTTCGGTGAGAGGAAATCAATGAGCCTGAGTATGTGTTTGCTGAGGTTAAAAAAAGGTAAGGTCGGTAGGTACTTTTTTCATTTATTCTGACTAATCTGGGATCAAGTAATGGGGGAGACAGTTAGAGCAGTGGTGTGCTCCGTCTGCAGTATGTGGGAGGTCAGGGTCAACACAGTTGTCCCTGATGACCACACCTCCAAAAGGTGCATCCAGCTGCAGCTCCTATCAGACCGAGTTAGGGGATTGGAGCAGGAGCTGGATGAACTACGGATCATTCGGGAGGCAGAGGCAGAGATAGATAAGAGTTATCGGGAGGCAGTCACCCCGAAAAGACAGGTGGTAGGCAAATGGGTGACAGTCAAGAAAGGCAAGGGGAGCAGACAGAGAGAGCAGAGTACCCCTGTGACCGTTCCCATCAACAATAAGTATACTGTTTTGGGTACTGTTGGTGGGGATGACCTACCAGGAACAAGTTGCAGTGGTCCTGTCTCTGGCACTGAGGTTGGACCCTCGACTAGGAAGGGGAGGAGGGAAGAGAAGAGAGCGGTAGTGATAGGGGATTCTATAGTCAGGGGGGCAGATAGGAGATTTTGTGGGGAAGATCGGGATTCTCAAATGGTATGTTGCCTCCCTGGTGCCGGGGTCCGGGACATCTCAGATCGGGTGCGGGTTATTCTCGAGAGGGAGGGCAAGAACCCAAATGTTGTGGTCCATGTAGGGACCAACGACGTGGGTAGGATGAGTGAGGGGGTCCTGCGTAGGGAGTTAGGTGCGGAGCTGAAGGGCAGGACCTCCAGGGTAACAATCTCAGGATTGCTACCTGTGTCACATGCGAGTGAGGCAAGGAACAGAAGGATTATACAGATTAATACGTGGCTGAGAGGATGGTGCAGGACGGAGGGCTTCAGGTTTTAGATAATTGGGCTTTGTTCAAGAGAAGTTGGGATCTGTTCCGACGGGACGGTTTACACCTGAATTGGAGTGGTACTAACATTCTTGCAGGAAAGTTCGCTAGTGCGTCTCGGGGGGTTTAAATTAAATTTTCAGGGGGCAGGGATCCCGAATAGGACAGGTGGGAACTACACGGTTCTGGAATATTAAGTGTGTAGTAGAGAAAGGTGAGGCGGAACAAGTGATAAGGAGGACAGATGTACAGAGAGATGGTCTGATGGGACATGGTTAAATACGCAGAAAGAATAAGTAAGTTCAGGAAGGACAACAAAATTCAAGGGGCGTATAGCCGGATGGGAGTTCAGGGAGCTGGGTTAATCAAAATAGGCAGCGATTCAAACAGAGAGAGGAGAAATGGGTTAAAAATTCTATATCAGAATGCACGAAGTGTCGGGAATAAGGCAGATGAGCTTGAAGCTCAGGTGCGAATGGGTAAATATGATGTTGCTGGGATAACGGAGACATGACTGCAGGGAGATCAGACCTGGGAAATGAATGTACAAGGGTATACGTGCTATCGTAGGGACAGAAATGTGGGCAGAGGGGGTGGAGTGTCCCGGTTGGTGAGGAATGAGATTCAGTCCTTTGCAAGGGGGGACATAGGATCAGGAGAAGTAGAGTCTGTGTGGATAGAACTGAGCAACAGTAAGGGCAAAAAGACCCTAATGGGTGTTGTCTGCAGGCCACCAAACAGTAGAATGGATATTGGGTGCAAGTTGAATAGGGAGTTAACATTGGTATGTGGCAAAGGTAATGTCTCAGTAGTTATGGGGGATTTCAACATGCAGGTGAACTGGGAGAATCAGTTTGGTGCTGGACCCCAGGATAGGGAGTTTGTAGAGTGCCTACGGGATGCATTCTTGGAACAGCTTGTACGAGAGCCGACTAGGGACAAGGCTATTCTGGATTTAGTCATGTGTAATGAACAGGATTTGATAAGCAATCTTGAAATAAAGGAGCCATTACGAGGTAGTGACCATAGTATGATGTTTTTATCTGCAATTTGAGAAGGATAAGGGCAGATTGGAGGTGTCAGTGTTGCAGTTGAACAGGGGAGACTATGGAGCCATGAGGGAGGAGCTGGCCAAAGTTAACTGGATGGATATCCCAGCAGAAAAGACAGTGAAACGGCAATGGCAGGTATTCTTGGGAATAATGCACAAGGTGCAAAATCAGTTCATCCCACGGAGAAGGAAGGATTCAAAGGGGGGAAACGGGCCACAGTGGTTGACAAAGGAAGTCAGAGATTGCATAGGATTAAAATAAAGGAAGTATGACAGAGCTAATGTGAGTGGGAGGACAGATGATTGGGAAGTTTGTAAGGAACAACAGAACTGAACTAAAAAGACAATAAAGGGAGAAAAAATGAGGTACGAATGCAAGCTAGCCAGGAATATAAAGGAGGATAGCAAAAGCTTTTTTAGGTATGTGAAGACAAAGAAGATAGTTAGGAACAATGTTGGGCCCTTGAAGAATGAATTGGGTGAAATTGTTACGGGAAACAGAGAAATGGCAGAAGAATTTAATAAGTACTTTAGATCTGTCTTCACCAGGGAAGACACAAGCAATCTCCCAGATATATGGATGGGCCAAGGACGTAGGGTACCAGAGGAAATGAAACAGATTGACATTAGGAAGGAAACAGTGATGAGTAGACTGATGGGACTGAAGGGTGACAAATCCCCAGGTCCAGATGGGCTGCATCCTAGGGTACTAAAGGAGGCGCCTCTGGAAATTACGGATGTATTGGTAAACATTTTCCAATGTTCCTTAGATTCAGGATCAATTCCTGAGGATTGGAGAATGGCTAATGTTATCCCACTTTTTAAGAAAGGAGGGAGGGAGAAAACAGAGAACTATCGTCCTGTTAGCCTAACATCAGTAGTGGGGAAGATGCTAGAGTCCATTATTAAAGATGAAATAGTGGCAGAATAGCAGTGATAGGATTGGGACGAGCCAGCTTGGATTTACCAAGGGCAAATCATGCTTGGCTAATCTATTGGAGTTTTTCGAGGATGTAACCAGGAAGTTAGACAAGGGAGATCCAGTGGATGTAGTGTACCTCGATTTTCAGAAGGCATTTGATAAGGTCCCACATAGGACATTGGTGAGTAAAATCAGAGCTCATGGCATTGGGGGGAAGATATTGACATGGATGGAAAACTGTTTGGCAAATATAAAGCAAAGGGTAACTGTGAATGGGTGTTTCTCGGAATGGCAGGTGGTGACTAGTGGGGTGCCACAGGGCTCGGTATTGGGACCACGGCTGTTTATGATTTACATCAGCTACTTAGATGAAGGCATTGAGTATAACATCAGCAAATTTGCTGTTGATACTGATGCACCATCAGTAACTCACTCTGAGACGAAAGGCGAGATATCGGCTTTTATTGACTGGAAGAAGGAACAAGCAGTGAGTGACCACCATACTACATCCTGGAGACTGAGAGGCCGGGCTCCGGCCTCAATCGCCTTTATACCGGGGTCTGTGGGAGGAGCCACAGGAGCAGTCAGCAGGGGGCGTGTCCAGTCAGATATATGTAGTTCACCACAGATACTAAGCTGGGTGTCAGTGTGACATGTGCTGAGAATGTTAGGAGATTTCAGGGTGACTTGGATAGGCTGAGTGAGTGGGCATATACTTGGCAGATGACGTTTAATGTGAATAAGTGTGAGGTTATCCACTTTGGGAGCAAGAACAGGAAGGCAGATTATTATCTGAATGGTATAGAGTTGGGTAAGGGAGAAATACAAAGAGATCTAGGAGTCCTTGTTCATCAGTCACTGAAGGTGAATGAGCAAGTGCAGCAGGCAGTGAAGAAGGCTAATGGAATGTTGGCCTTTATTACAAAGGGAATTGAGTACAAGAGCAGGGAAATCCTTTTGCATTTGTACAGGGCCCTGGTGAGACCACACCTGGAGTATTGTGTACAGTTTTGGTCTCCAGGGTTAAGGAAGGACATCCTGGCTATAGAGGAAGTGCAGTGTAGATTCATAAGGTTAATTTCTGGGATGTCCGGGCTGTCTTACACAGAGAGGTTAGAGAGACTGGGCTTGTACACGCTGGAATTAAGGAGCTTGAGAGGGAATCTGATTGCAACATATAAGATTATTAAGGGATTGGACAAGATAGAGGCAGGAAATAAGTTCCAGATGCTGGGAGAGTCCAGTACCAGAGAGTATAGTTTGAGAATAAGGGGTAGGTAATTTAGGACAGAGTTCAGGAAAATCATCTTCTCCTAGGGAGTTGTGGGGGTCTGGAATGCACTGCCTCGGAAGGCAGTGGAGGCCAATTCTCTGGATGCTTTCAAGAAGGAGCTAGATAGGTATCTTATGAATAGGGGAATCAAGGGATATGGGGACAAGGCAAGAACCGGGTATTGATAGTAGATGATAGCCATGATCTCGGAATGGCGGTGCAGAATCGAAGGGCCGAATGGTCTACTTCTGCACCTATTGTCTATTGAGTACAGCAGTTAGGTTGGAGTTGGTGTTTGGATATTGTGTGCAGTTTTGAATACAAGAGATGGATGTTATGCTGAAGTTGTATGAGATGTTTATGAGGCATAATTTGGAATGTTGTGGGCAGTTTTGGTCACCTACCTACAGGAAATATGTAAATAAGGATGAAAGGGAACAGAGAATATCTACAGGGATGTTGCTCAGACTGGAGGCTCTGAGTTATAAGGAAAGATTGAACAGGTTCGGATATTATTCCTCTAAGCTAAAAGACCGAGGGGAGGTGTGAGAGGTACAGTATACAAAATTGTGAGCAGAGTAAATGCAAGCTGGCTTTTCCCACGGAGGTTGGGTGGGACTACAACTAGAGGTCATGTGTGAGGGTGAAAGGTGAAAAGTTTAAGGGGAACATGAGGGGAAATTTCTTCAGTCAGAGGGTTGTGACAGTGTGGAATGAGCTGCCAGTGCAAGTGATACATGCAAACTTGGTTTCAATGTTTAAGAGAGGTTTGGACAGATACATGGATCGCAGAGGTGTGGACGGCTATGGTAGCAGTGAAGACTGAAGGGAGTAGGCAGCTTAAATGATTCAGCATGAACTAGATGGGCCAAAGGGCCTGGTTCTGTGCTATACTTTTCTATCACTCTATGACTCTAGTACAAAGACCAAGTAGTTGGGAGATTAACTGGTCAATGTAAAATGTCCTGTGGTTAGACTAGTGTTGAACAGCTAGTGTTGCTGGGTGGAGCGGGTCATTGGTCTGGGTTGGCCTGTTTCACACTGTCTCTAACTAAATAAATAATCTCTTCACTGTCCATGAAACCACCAATTTTAGAGTCCTTCACGAACCTACTAAACACGTCACCTACATTCTCTCCAAATCATTCATATGAATGATGAAAAACAGTGGACCCAGCACCGATCCCTGCAGCACAACCACTGGACACAGGACTCCACCCAGACAACTCTGCATCCTATTCCAGATCGTACTGTATCCCATGTGATCTAACTCTCTGCTACCATGTCAAATCCCTCACTAAACTCCATGGAGACTATGTCTACTGCACTTTCATCAGCTGTAATTTATTTATTGAGATACGGCACGGAATAGGCCCTTCCGGCCCTTTGACCCCCACCACCCAGAAACCCCTGATTTAATCCGAGCCTGACCATGGGACAAGTTACAATAACCCCCACCACCCAGCCACCCCGATTTAATCCGAGTCTGACCATGGGACAAGTTACAATGACCCCCACCACCCAGCATCCCCTGTTTTAATCCGAGCCTGACCATGGGACAAGTTATAATGACCCCCACCACCCAGCAACACCTGATTTAATCCTAGACTAAGAACTGGGTAATTGTGGGAAGAACGGGAGAACCTGAAGGAAACCCCACAGTTATGGGAGAACGTACAGCCAGTGACGGGACATGAACCCAGGCCACTGGTACTGTAAAGCGTTGTGCCAACCACGATGCTACCGTACCATCCATGCAGAAAACCAAGCTGGGTCTCCCTGATTAGTCCTCGCCTAATCTGCATTCAAATGAATGTAGATCCTTTCTCTCGGAATCCCATCCATTAATGTATCCTCCACTAACGTTAGGCTCACCGGTCTGTAATTCCCATGCTTTTACTGACAGCCTAGCTTCTTTTTTTTTAAATTATATTTTTATTGAAATTCAATTGATTACATGGAAAGAACAGAATAATAACAGCCCTCCCCTTCCCCCCATAACATATTCCTGCCGGAAAAAAAGAGAAAGAAAGAATAAGAGAAGAAAGAAAAACTGCCTGGATATCGGAAGGTCTCCACATGCTCCATGGAATTCAAAATAAGTTTAATATCTGTATTTATTGCTTTTCCCAAAGGGCCAACATCTTTATCTTCGGAACACCTCTATATACCATCCTATCTTTTGTAAATAAGGGCGCCAAGTAATCAGAAATGAGTCATATTTATCCTTTAAATTATAAGAAATTTTTTCAAGTGGAATACAATTAAAAATTTCATTATTCCAACGGTCCATAGTTAAGTATGAATCCGATTTCCAAGTAACTGCAATAGCTTTTTTGGCTACTGCCAATGCAATTTTTATAAATTCTTTCTGATATTTGTTCAATTTAACTTACGGTTTTATCCCTTCATGTCACCTAGTAAAAATAATATTGGGTTATGTGGAAGTTGTATTCCAATAACTTGTTCCAATAAAACTCTTAAATTTATCCAAAAAGTTGAATTTTAGAACAAGACCAAGTAGAATATAAGAAAGTACCAAATTCTTGATGACATCGAAAACATTCATCAGATAAATTTGGGTTTAATCTATTTATTGTTGTGGTGTAATATATAATTTATTTAAAAAATTATATTGCACTAATCTAAGTCGGACATTTATTGTATTTGTCATACTGTCAAGACATAGTCTTGACCAACTTGTTTCACCAATTTTAATATTCAAATCTGATTCCCATTTTTGTCTCGACTTATGAATTCCTTGTTTAAGTGTCTGTTTTTGAATCAGATTGTATATAAAAGAAGTATTTTTTTAAATTTTTCCTTTTTGAATTAAAGTTTCAATTTCATTTGGTTCTGGCAATAACATTGTTTGACCGAGTTTATCTCTTAAGTAAGCCCTTAATTGAAAATAACAAAAAAGTGTTATTTGATATTTTATATTTATTCTTTAATTGTTCAAATAACATTAATATACCTCCTTCATAACAGTCTCCTATACATCTAATCCCTTTTTGGTACCAATTATATAAAAGTTGATTATTCATTGTAAAAGGAATAAGTCTATATTGAATCAAAGGTCACTTTGCTAATAAAGATTTCTTTATCTCATCATCAACATTTATCTTATTCCATAAATCAATCAACTGTTTTAATATAAGGGATTCTTTCTTTTCCCGTATCCATTTATATATAAGATCTTCTGATATATTTTCTCCTATCAAATATAACTCTATTCTAATCCATGCCAGTTTTTCTTCATCAAAAAAAGATGCAATAAATCTAAGTTGATTTGCTTTATAATAATTCTTGAAGTTTGGAAGTTGTAACCCTCCTAAATCATGTTTCCATGTCAATTTTTCCAACGATATTCTTGACATCTTACCTTTCCAATTTTCTCACATATTTATTTAACTCTTGAAAAAAACAGTATTGGTAATGTTTGAAATAAGCACTGTAGTCTAGGGAATACATTCATTAACTCTATCCACTTATGTTATTGGTAACATCATCCATTTATCAAGATCTTCTTGAATTTTCTTCAATAATGACAAATAATTTAAGTGATATAAATTCTTTATATCATTATCAACTTTTATACCTAAATACTTTATACCATTTATTGGCCATCTAAATTGAGTTACTAATCGACATTGATTATAATCTCCTTTAGTAAGGGGTAAAATTTCACTTTTATCCTAATTTATTTTGTACCCTGATACTTTCCCATATTCTTCCAAGCCTATCTTCAAAAAATGTTCAACATTAGTATCCCTCCAGACTTCTGGCCCCTCATCCGTAGCTATGGATGACACAGATAACTGGAAAATGGGCTCCACACTTTCCTCCTGAGATTCCCACAATTTCCTGGGATACACTTGATCAGGACCTGGGGATTTATCGACCTTTCTTCATTTTAGGACCTGCAGCACATTTGCTTCTGTAATGTGGTAGAAAATGAGGTCGATCATCTTCTGTAACACGGGGGAATTGAGGGCCCTGTGGAACTGGCACAGAAGAGGAGGAGGCCTGGCTCAGAAAAGTGATGACAGGGAAGATTTTGAAGGATACGGGCCAAATGCCAAGGGGAGATCTGACAGAAATATAAGTTATGAGGACGTAATCTGAGCAGATGGTTGAAATCTTCTCCCCACAGGAGGGGATCAAGTACAAGAGGTCACATGTCTGAGGTGGGAGGAAGGAGTTTAAAGGTGAGTTTACTTGAAGAGTCAGTGGTTGATGTTGGAACTTGCTGGCAGAGGAGGTGATGGAATCAGATACAATCACTGTGTTTAAGAGACACTGAGGCAGACACTTCATAGACAAGGCACAGAAGGAGACTGACCTAATGCCAGCCAATGGAATGAGTGTAGCTGGCTAAATAGGTCAGCACAGAGGTGATGGGTCGAAGGGCACATTTCTGTGTTGTTAGATGATGACTCTATGACTTTAGATGAACTGAATAACTGAGACCCCACAGCCTCCGGTGCAGAGAATTCCAGATAACCCATCCTGAGACAGTGACCCCTGACCCTTGACCCTCGACCCCTCAGTCATGGGAAACATCCTGTCTGTTGGGCCTGGGAAGAGTTTTGTGTTTCCCTGAGATCTCCTCTCATTCTTCTAAACAGGGAACATAGAACATGGAACAGTACAGGAACAGGCCCCTTCATTCAATGTGACAGTGACTGATTGATACTGGCATCAATTCCTCTCCTATACCAGTTCCCCAAACTGTAGTCCCTCGACCTTTAAAAATTGTATCTGACTCCACCTTAAATATATCCAATAATCATGCCTCACATAACCTGCTTGAGGAACTCAGTGTGTCGAGCAGCATCTGTGGGAGGAAAGGGGCTGTCGATGTTTCATGTCAAAACCCGACATCAGGACTGAGAGTGGAGTTCGGAGATGACCAGTATACAGTTCCTCCAGCATTTTGTGTCTGTCGATTTGGATTTCGAGCATCTGCAGCCTTTTGTCCTGTTTATGCCAATGGGAACCATTAGGGGAGAGATGAATGGCAGATGGAACCAGGACCAGATGGGGGAGGGGTAGAAAGCCTGCAGGGAACTGTGTGTGTAGATGGAAACAGAAGGTGAAGGGGGATGAATATGGGTGATAAGGGTCTCCTTTCCCACAAACCCTCTCCGCACAGCCCCTCATTAGGACAGAGGATGAATTTGCAGAGACTCTGGCAGATATATTTGCTTCACATTTCACAAGTTACCATGACCCCCCCCCCCCCCCACCACCCAGCAACTCCTGATTTAATCCGAGCCTGACCATGGGACAAGTTACAATGACCCCCACCACGAGCAACCCCTGATTTAATCCGAGCCTGACAATGGGATAATTGGATTGTGGGAGGAACTGGAGCACATAGAGGAAACCCACACGGTCACGGGGAGAATGTACCAAGGAAGTCCAGTCTATAAGTGGAACGTCAGTGGTGGGAAAGTTTCTGAGAGACAGGATCGAACAACATTTGGAAAGACAAGGACTGATCAGGGACAGTCAGCACGGTGTTGTGCATGGAAAATCACGTCTCACAAATTCCAGTTTGTCAAAGAGGTGACAGAGAGGATTGACCAGGACAGGGTGTTAGACATTGTCCACATGAACTTCACCAGGGCATTTGATGTTGATCATAGACCACACGTGGAGTATTGTGTGCATTTCTGGGTCCCCGACTCTGGGAAGGATGTCACTACAGGAGGATGTTACCAGGACTGGAGGGCCTGGGGTAAAAGGACAGACTGGATAAGCTGGGGGTATTTCCCTGGAGCATTGGAAGTTGAGGGGGGACCCGTTTTCGAGGTATATAAAATCATGAGGGCAGATGTAAGGTGTATACACAGGGTCTTTTCCCCCAGAAGAGCGGAGTCCAAAAGCAGAGGGCAGAGACTGAAGAGAAAGTTTTTCAAGGAATCTGCAGGGCAACTTTCTCATTGTGAGGGATGTGGGTACATGTGAAATTTGCTGCCAGAGGAAGTCTTAGAAAGAGGTATAATTAAAGTATTTTGAAATAAATTTAGACATGTACATGGATAGGAGATGGTTAAAGGAAAATGGGACAATCACATGGAAATGTGTCAGTGTCCCACTCTGATGATGTGTTTGGATATGTGTCATTATGGCTGTGTGTGCGTGTGTCAGTTGTGCTAAATATCAGTGAGTGTGTGTTCACATTGAAGGTGAGGGTCACATTGAAGTATTGTATGTGACAGTGTGTCTTCTCATGTCCAGTGTGTGTTGGCAATGTGTGACACGTGTGTGAATTGTTCAAGTGAAAATCATTCACTGTGTCTGAAGAGAGAATAGTTTCCATGTCACTGAGGGGACGAACAATGTGCAATGTTGAGCCTCTGACTACAGTCTATCAATAGTCCTTGTGCATGTGTGTGAGGGAGATTTGCCAGGCTGGTTACATGATCTTCTCCCGTCGTTCACCGAGATCAATGCTGATTGGTGTGTCTGGGTTCAGCCTGACGCGGTCACGGACAGGTCAGACAGGGGGAGGGGCTCGAAGGACTGGTGTATTATTCTGACAATCTCTGTCACCACAGTGAAACCAGATTTTATCCCCTTTAATGTCATTAATGGAATATTAATTCCAGAGCTACTGTGGCAGGATTCAAGCACATGCATTGACATATTTTTCCAGTATGAATGGGATCAGATGCAGTGGTTCATCTGACAGTCCCGTGAATTGGTTATATTTTGCCCCAGTGTTGGTGTGTTCAGGGGTCTGACATCGCCAGATGATCATGTGACAGTGATGCCTCCCTGCCGGTGGGGTTGGTGCCAGAACAAACCACTTCCCCTTCAGCCTATTATTATAGCCAAATGTTGTGTCCAATCATTAATTAATTGCGTCTGAAACAAGAACAAATGAATCTGTATGTTTTACCTCGCTTAATGCCATTAAGTGCTTCTCCCAATGCTGTGTCGAACAAATAGGGGTGATAGAATTTTCCAGCCAGTAGGGCACCGTCTGTCACTGACAATGTCTGGGCATCATCACAGCTCCTGTAAATATTATACAGCTGGTTATAAACTGAGCATCAGCGATATTTGAACTATTTTACAAATCCATACAGAGTTTCAGTAAAAACCATGTCCTACCTTCTCTTCCGATGAGCTCCCTCCTGAAATAAATCAAACACAGATCTCAGCTGACTGACACTGACCATCGGCGTCCCAATAACAGGAATCTGAGACAGGTTATTAAAAGCTGCCGGGAGCTTAGGAGGACGATGGCGTCTAATGGCGACTGCTTTGCTAGAGTCTTCGGAAACAGCTCTATTTCTATCTTTAGTATCTCTATTCTTCCCTTTCAGGGTTCTTTTGAAGACCCTGACCTGGAGTTACACACTGCCTTCGGTTCTTTGTGGGAATGAGACCCACTCTCGGGGTCTCACAACTGGCCACTGTTTGATATATCGAGGACGCGGCCTAGAAGACTAACACACCTTCAGAGTTCCAGGATTTTGTGGCTCTGGAGGTGGGTGGACTCGAGGTCGGTGCCTCTGCTGAGAATTGTGGGTGTGTCGTGAGAGATGGAGGATCGAAGACAACAAGCTGCTGTTGGCTGTGTGACCCGAGACCCGAGTTGGTTTGGAACAGAGCTTGAGAAAGACAATGCAACAGACTTTCAACAATGTAAATCAGTCTGTTGTTTGTTATGCGTCCCCTCTCGCTGTGAAACGGGTCACCTCTTCTTCCCTTTTTTAGGGAGAGAGAGCCTGTGTTATGTTGAATTACCGGGTGAACGAGTAGTCTTTGGGCTACTGCAAGTCTGCGTCTTTATTGATGCTTTGCTGCATGTTTGAGTGCTCGGTCGAGGGTGCTAATGTTTTTTTCCTGGTGGGGGAGACGGGTCGTTGCCTTGCCGCTGATTATGTGTGGGAGGGGGATCTGGGGAAGCTTCGGGGTTTTAACATTTAATTCATTCATTCTTTGGGGCAATCCTTCATTTTCATGGATGTTCATGTCGAAAAAGAATTTCAGGATGTATATTGTACACATTTCTCTGACTTTAAATGTACCTTTGGAACTTTGAAAACTCCCACTAAACTCATTCCTACTGACACACACGGAGAAAGTACAAGGATTGTTTATTAAATTTATAGCATAACTGAGAGATGGAACTTACAGGAGAGACTGGACAGGTTGTGTATTTTTATCTGGATACGATGTCAGGGAGGATCAGATGGAGGAATTTAACATTCTGAATCGATTTGATGGGGTGGGAATGGAGAAAATATTTCCATTTTTATGAGATAAGAAGTCAAAGATAAGACATCATTTGGTTGTGAATAAATCCCACAAGAAATGCGGTGAAGAGAATATCAGAAATACACTCAAAGCCTTTGACTGTAACTGGTTGTTACTCTGAGTCTCAGGGGATATTATACGTGGGAATCACAGAAACGACCACCAGCTCAGGGCTCTGATCAGAGTAACTCATTCCCGAGAAGGTTGCAGACTGTCCTGTGATGTACAGATGTTGTGGGAGGCTGGTTTGGGAGAATGACAATTCTGAATAGTCAGGATGTCCACATGGTGGAAATCAGTTTCCAACTACAGTATTTGAGATAAAATGCGTCATTTTGTGTCTGGGCACTTTTACAGAAACAAATTGAAATCTCTCACCATGAGGAGTGTGACATTTTCTTGTTGATCCATTCGTTCCTGTAACTTTGAGATTTCCTCCTGGATAGAATTTAAATTCTCTTGAATCTCTCGAAGATTTTTCTTCATTGGATTCAGAATCCTCTCCTCTTCTTCCTTGAGATCTCGGAGTGCGTGTTGCTCTTTATCAGTGAGAACTCGGCGCAGTTCAGCAAAATGGGATGTGATCTGGGAATGAAGGCTGTGTGATTGTTCCTGTCAATGAAATGAGAGGCTAGTTTAATATCTGAGGCTATTATTTTGTATTTCATTCTGACATGGAAGGTAACCATTCAGCCCATTAACGCCTCTGCTGGTTCTCAGAACAACCCCCTCCATCACATCCCCCCACGTCTCCCTGAAACATATACTCCGTCTCTGACCCACTAACTCCGACCTGATTCACAGACCACCCAACGTCACAAGGTTAATTACAGTCGCCAATTTACCGTTCAACCATGCAATGTCGGCTGAAGGAAAGTACTGGATACAGGGAGAACATGCAAACTCCACGCAGACAGCTCCAGGGGTCAGGATCGATCCCAGGTTACTGGAGCTGCGATCCTCTGCTATTCTGCATTGAATGGAACAAAACTACACAGTGAATTTGTAAATTCTGCTCAGGAAGCCTCACCCGAACTCCAGAAATCTTCTCTTTCTGTTGTTGCTCCATTTTCTCCAAGTCTGATTTCTTTTTAGTGAGAGAGTCTAAGGAAGATTTAACCCGACCCTGGGAATCAGAGAGTGAAGACATTAGACCAAAATATGCAACTAAGTAAACAGCTGATCAAAACCTGGTTAGTTTTACCTTGTAGATTTCAACGGCTTCGTTAACCGGCATGAAGTTGTGAGACTTGTGTTCCCGCGCAGTCGCACAGATCAGGCAGATCAGTGTGTCGTCCGTCTCACAAAACAGCTTCAGTTCTTCCCCATGTTTCTTGCAGTGAATTATCTTTTCCTTCTCTTTCGGATTCAGGTTCAGTTTTCGAGCTTTCTCAGACAGATTTGCCAACACCCGATTGACCTTGAGGGTGCGGTCTGCAAACTCCTCTCTACATTCCGGGCAGGAGATTCTCTCCCCACTTTCCCAACACCGTGTGATGCAGGAGCGGCAGAAGTTGTGTCCACACTCCAGTATAACCGGATTGGTGAAGAAATCCAGGCAGATGGGACAAATAACCTCCTCGGTTAAACTCTCGACCTGTTCTTTCGAAGCCATGCTAACTCCCGGTACTTCCTGGTTCAATGTCCTTTCACTTTCGAGAGCGGCTGAACGCCTGCAGTACAGCGGCTGTCCACCAGGGGCGCTGCAGTCTGGGGAATGAATGTTCCTTTTCAGTGAAGCAGGAATCGTGTTCGTTTCCACAGCAGCGATCAGAAACACATTAAACAAGTCTATCATAGATAAAGCCGGAGAGAAGAGCTTGGTTCAGTCTAGGGCAGAACTGAAGGTGCAAGTCCTGAAGAGAGACACAGAGACTGTAAATGCAGGAATCTGGAAGAAAAAGAGAGCTTCTGGAGAAACTCAGCGGGTCAGACAGCATTTGTGGAGAAAAACAGAGAGGAGAAATTCCGGGTTGAGACAGTCCAGATGAAGGTTCTCGAACTGAATTGTAGGTTGTCCATTTCTCTGCACAGATACTGCCTAACCCTCGGTGTTCCTCAATAGGCTCGGTTTTTTTAATATCGAGCACTAAAGGGAGTCAGACTGAGGTGTAAAATAGGTGATTAATGTGAATTTATAACAACTGTTAATTGTACGGAACACGGGATGTAGAGGGAATCTGCTGTGGGGAGACTGATGCTGTGGCGATGACAAAGATGTGGCTGCAGGAATCACCACAGGACTGGACATTGTACGTCACAGTGTGGGAAACATTCAACTCCTGATTTCCATTTCCCTCTTGACTTCACCACCTACGGCCCGGCTCCAAAGGTCCGGTTTCACTTGTTCTGAACAGGGTCCACGTGAGGAAATGATTTCCTCCCCCCCACCCACTCCGTCTTCTAAAGCCCGTGAGCCCCAGAGAGCAGGAGCACTGGGCTGGAATCTCCACTCACAAACACAAGAGATTCTGCAGATGCTGGAATTCCTGAGCAACACACACAATATATGGAGGAACTCAGCCGGTCAGACAGCATATGAAGAGGAATAAACAGCGTTGAAGGGTCTCGGTCTGAAACGTCGACTGTTATCCTCTCCACAGCTGCTGCCTGACCCCCTGAGTTCCTCCAGTATTTTGAGTGTGTTGCTCTGCAATCTCCACCTCGCTGAGTGTGACAGTCTTCATCAGGCAGCGTCCACAACAGCATCTCGAGGGACAGAGGGACTGGGGGTTGGGTTGTGGGTGTGGGGACCAGTCTCCCACTTAAATACCGTTCAGATGGAACAGCACAGAAAGAACCTGCCAGACAGCAGTGGTGAGTTTCGGGAACAAGTCAGTCTATTCAGACCCTGTTACAATGAACATCGGGGAACACTTCGAGTGTGATCTCAAAGATACTCCACTGAGTCAATAATCGTACGGGTTCCTGTTATACAATGGTGACATTGTGGATTTCACAAAAATTCTGTATTTCTCTGCAGTATTTGATCTCAAATTATTTGTCTGTGGTCTCTCTCTTTCGCACTGACAACCATTTCCCAATGCTCTCTGTAATTCACTGTTTTCATTTCTGACCGTTTTCCTGCCGTGACTCTCCTTATCTGATGATAAACTCTCCTGCCGTGGTCTGCAATCCGACCTCCACCTGTTTACCTTTGATCCAGTGAGCTTCACCTTGCTGACTGAACACGTCCCCAGTCTAATCACTGACCTGACTGTCACCTCTCAGTCACCTTCTCCCTTGGTCTAATTAATTTTACCATCATTCCCCAGATTGTAAGGAAACTAGTTTAAATATTTTATCAGCTTTCCCAATTCTCTTGATTCCCAGAGATCCCTCCCTCAGACATCACTGCCTGACACTGTGTGGTGTGATTGTCATTTGTCACCTATCAGCCCAGGCCTGGATATTGTCCGGGTCTTGCTGCATTTGTGTTGTGGGCTGCTTCATTACCTGAGGGGTGGCAGATGGTGCTGAACATTGTGTCGTCATCGGTGACCATCCCGACCTCTGACCTTACGATGGACAGAAGATCGTTGAGGAAGCAGCTGAGGGTGTTTGGGCCGAGGACTCTGTCCTGAGGAGTTCCTGCAGAGATGTCCTGAGGCTGAGATGTTCGGCTCCAAACACCACAACATTCTTTGTGCCGGGGATGACACAGAGATTCCCACTGATTCCCCCATTATTCCTTCACTTGCACTATTTATTTTATAATTCATAGTGATGTTATGTCTCTGCACTGCACTGCTGCTCAAAGCAACACATTTCACATCATATAAACAGAGATAATTAACCCGATCCTGATTCTGTTTCCACAGATTTGTCAGGCCCAGTGACCTGCCTGATCCGACCTCTTCATATCATGTGTGTAAACCCTCCCAACATCCCATAATCTCTCCATTCATCCATCGGGTCACCCCTCCCCACACACAGAACTTTAAACACAACTCCTCCACTCCACAACAGTGAGATCTTACAGAAGTCAGGACCCTCAAGCCAGACCAGGGCTCCTGCAGGTTGCAATATTTCATCGTCCCTCTGTAAACAAGAGACATTTGACTTGCCGGCCTCAGTGCTGATGTTCCTGTTTCCGGTGATCTTGGTGACATTGAGTCATTCAGCACGGAAACTGCTGCTGGAAGATCATCAACTCAGTGAGAGACGCTCTTTATTCGGCCTGAAACCTATTGGTCTCCCAGCACAGCGAGATGTCCATCAGGGAATGCTGCCAACATTGAAAAGTTCCATCACCTCTGAGACAACCTGAGTGACAATGGTTTAAACAGTGTGAACATGACTGACTGGATTGACCAAATGGCACTCAGAATGTAAAATATTGTTCACACCGTGTTCACTCTTTTGTATATATATTTTATTATGAATGAAAGGCACGTTTGAAATGCAAAATGCAGCTCAGATACAGGCTGAATCTCATCAACCATTATCCACTCTCTTACACTAAACCTTCACTGCAGATCCCACATTGGTCTCATCGGTCACCTCAGTTCTGGAGTGGAAATGAGTGATCCTCAACTCCGGGAGACACTGGAGAAGGTGCATTTCCCTGTGTGAGGAAAGAGTTAATTGTGATTCCTCCTTGGCACATGTCAAAATCAAATGGAAGTTCAAAGACACAATGGTGTCAGGTTGGAATGTGGTAATGGCCTGTTCTCCCTCTGATTCACCAATGTCTTGTCTCTTTTGAGCGCCCATCACGAAGATGAAATGCCGATGAAGAATGTGTTCCTCCTTACAGACAGGTTGTCTCCTTCTTCTGAAATTCTGTGTCTGGGCTGAAGGTCATAAGAGATGAGAGGGTTCAGCTGGAACCACCAATCTATGGAAAAATACTGCAGCAGTGATTATGTTATGCGTTGATGGAATAATGGTATAAATGATATAAAAAGGGGCATTTACTTTGTGCTGTGGGAGAGGTTTTTTAGAGGCAAGATCACTACCGTTGTTAGTGTTGAGTATTAGAAAAGATAGGGACGAGGGGAGAAGGACTCAGGATCGGGAGCTGTGAGAAAAATTGTTGGATCAGTGACGCCCTTCCAACACAGCAGAGATCAGCTCAGTGAATGATAAGTATTATTTTGATTCTGTACTGTAACTACTGTTTCATCTGGGGTTAGCGAAGATTCAGCACAACATCAAAAACCTTGACAAACTTATATAGGTGTGTGGTGGAGAGCATATTGACAGGCTGCATCACAGTCTGGTCTGGAATCACCAACACCCCACCACTGAGCACATCTGCACAGACCATTGTTGCAGGAAAGCTGCACACCCCCACCACCTGGCCCATGCTCTCTTCCCACTGGGGCCATCAGGACCCACATGATCCAGTTCAGATAACTTCAAATTCACTCGCCCCATCACTGAACTGTTCCCACAACCTATGGACTCACTTTCAATACACCTCATCTCATGATCTTGATATTTATTGCAAGTTTATTTATCACTATTTCTTGTTTTTTGTTCTCGTTGTATTGGCAGTTTGTTGTCTTTTGCACACTGGTTGTCTGCCCTGTTTGTGCAATCTTTCATTGATTCTATTGTGATTGTTGGATTTATTGAGTATGCCCACAAGAAAATGAATCTCAGGTTTGTATATGGTGACATATATGTAGTTTGACAATAAATTTACTTTGAACTTTTTACTGCATACAGTGAACATGGGGGACCGAGGATGTTCTACACAGAGTGCATTGGTTAGCCCTGTGTAAACCAACAGACCGAAGGCCAAAATATTAAATGGCACAAATGTAGATATCTGTATTAAGAAGTTGAGAAATAGCAGCAGATGAGGCCATTTGGCCCCTTTTGCCTACCTTGTCCTTCACTCAGAACGTGGCTGACCTTTGACCTCAAAGCCACTTTCCTGCACCATCCCCATCATCATGGAGCCCCAGAAATCCAGAAACCTTGTGGAGAGAATTCCAAAGTGTCACTGCATTCTGGGTGGGGAAATTTCTCATCTCAGTCCTGCAGAGGCAACCTCTGCATCTGTGATCTCTTGATCCACACATCAGCCAGGTGAAACATTATTCCTGGCTCTGCTCTGTCAATAGCCTGTGAGATTGTGTCTGTCTCAGTCAGTCCACATCTTATTCTTCTAAATCTGAGACAGGCCCAGTCAGTGTAAGCTCCCTGAGGACACTGCATAGAGGATAAGACTTGAAAGTGAGAGGGTCAAAGTTGAATCAGGATGTTATGTTTCAGGACATTACTGTTCCCCTCACTAAATTCCTCATTTTAAATGTCCTTCTCCATAGAAGTATTTATTTCAGACCTCACCCATCTGCTGTATCTCCACACACAGATGACCACACTGATCCTTCAAGGGATATAGTCCCTCACTAGTTATTCATTTTTCCCAACAGATTCACAGAATCTGTTCAATCTGTTCAACTCATCTTTTAGCCCATCTGATTTCCCTCTTCAGTGTACTCCTACATTCCTTCTATTCCTCAAGGGAATCGCTTCATCCCTGTTACTTTCACCTGACAAAGAACTCCATCATGTTCCTGACCAGATCCTCAATAACCTCATCAGCCAGGGTTCCCTCATCCCACCAGCATTGCCCTTCACTCTAACAGAACATGCAGTGAACCCTTCCAAACTCTGATAAGGATCGTCACTCACTAGAGGTCCTAGATGTCCTCCTGTTCTACACCTCCATTTACTCCCTGGCCTTTTCGGCCCTTCCTCAGTTCAGTCTGTCCATTGATCTGAAGAGAAATAGGGAGAGAAAAGGTCCCCTTCTGGATCTGTGACTGTGTGATCCTGAGTGAGGTCTGGTTCCCGTCATTTCTGTTTACCGTGGAGAAGGGAATGAAAGCTGGTGTATGTCAGGAAGAGAATAAATGGTATTGTCCTAAAAAATGACAAGTGATGAAGTGCTCAAATTCTTAAACACGTAAAGCTGGATAAACTCCTAGGGTCGGATCAAGTCCTTCCTCAGACTTTGTGGGGAAACAGGAAATAAATTGCTGGGAACACACACAAAATGGTGGAGGAACGCAGCAGGCCAGGCAGCATCTATAGGAAAAATCACTGTCAAAGTTTCAGGTCGAGACTCTTTGGCAGGACTGGGGAAAAGAAGCTGAGGAGTCAGAGTAAGAAGGTGGGGGAGGGGAGAGAGAACCTCCAGGTGATAGGTGAAACCTGGAGGGGGAGGGCAGAGAGAACCTCCAGGTGATAGGTGAAACCTGGAGGGGGAGGGCAGAGAGAACCTCCAGGTGATAGGTGAAACCTGGAGGGGGAGGGGAGAGAGAACGTCCAGGTGATAGGTGAAACCTGGAGGGGGAGGGGAGAGAGAACCTCCAGGTGAGGTGAAACCTGGAGGGGGAGGGGAGAGAGAACCTCCAGGTGATAGGTGAAACCTGGAGGGGGAGGGGAGAGAGAACATCCAGGTGATAGGTGAAACCTGGAGGGGGAGGGGAGAGAGAACCTCCAGGTGATAGGTGAAACCTGGAGGGGGAGGGGAGAGAGAACCTCCAGGTGATAGGTAAAACCTGGAGGGGGAGGGGAGAGAGAACCTCCAGGTGATAGGTGAAACCTGGAGGGGGAGGGGAGAGAGAACCTCCAGGTGATAGGTGAAACCTGGAGGGGGAGGGGAGAGAGAACCTCCAGGTGATAGGTGAAACCTGGAGGGGGAGGGGAGAGAGAACCTCCAGGTGATAGGTGAAACCTGGAGGGGGAGGGGAGAGAGAACCTCCAGGTGATAGGTGAAACCTGGTGGGGGGGGGGGATGAAGCAAGGAGCTGGGAAGTTGATTGGGAAGATTAGAAGCCTCCCTCTGGTGCTCCCCGCCCCTTTTCTTTCTTCCATGACCTTCTATCTCTTTCACCAATCAACGTCCCAGCTCCTCACTTCATCCCTCCCCCTCCAGGTTTCGTCTATCACCTTGTAGTTTTCTTTCCCCTCACCACACCTTTTAAATCTACGCCTCAGTTTTTTTTCTCGAATCCTGCCGAAGGGCTTCAGCCCGAAATGTCGACTTTTTTCCCATAGACGCTGCCTGGCCTGCTGAGTTCCTCCAGCATTTTGTGTGTGATGTCCTGGGTGATGGTGGTCCTTAATGTCACCTTGTTGAGGCATCACCTTTTGGAAATGTCCTCGGTGGTGGGGAGATCTGTGCCCATGATGGAGCTGGCTGACTCTGATCCTGTGCAGCGGCCCCTCCATACCAGACAGTGATGTATCCAGTTAGAATGCTCTCCACAGTACATCTGTAGAAATTTAGTGACCAAGTTTCCCCAACTCCTAACAAAGTACGGCCACAGTTGTGCCTTCTTTGTATTTGCATCAATAGGTTGGTCCTAGGGTAGATGTTCAGAGATGTTGACACCCAGGAACTTGAAAACTGCTCTCCTTTTCTTCTGCTGATTCCTCAATGATTCCTGGAATTCCCCTTCCTGAAGTCCACAATCAAATACTTGGTGTTGGTGTTACTGAACTCAGGACATCCCTCTTGCTTCTTTGTGTGTTTACAATCTTGCCATCAAATCTCCGCCCTTCATTTAGACCACTTATTTCCAGTTTCATTATAATATCCAACTAAGAGTCTTCTGCCCTGGTTTTTTCATCATGTCAAGTCAAGTCACTTTTTATTGTCACTTTGACCATAACTGCTGGTACAGTACACAGTAAAAATGAGACAACGTTTTTCAGGACCATGGTACTCCAAGAAACAGTACAAAAACTACACTGAACTACGTAAAAACAACACAGAAAACAAACTACACTAGACTACAGACCTATCCAGGACTGCATGAAGTTCACAAAACAGTGCAGGCATTACAATAAATAATAAACAAGGCAAAAGGGCAGTAAGTTGCTGTCAGTCCAGGCTCTGGGTATTGAGGATTCTGATGGCTTGGGGGAAAGAAGAATGTATTTCCCCATCAAGTAATTTTGACAATGGCACGTGTGGGGTGTCCAGTGAGGGGTAGCACCTCTGGTAAAGGCCTTGCTCTGTCCATTCTGGGGCAGCTCGCTCACCTTCGGGACCTCACTAGACACTTTGCTCTCAACTATGGCTCCAAGTTGGTGTTTGCATGTGACAGCAGCTACACCCTGGTGTAAAACATCAACAGCCGGGCTAAACCAATGTAGGGTAGCTGGTGGATCTCGTACCCCAGTGAGAGAGGGACATGCTTGTGAAATCAACTCTGTCTAACTTGGTGAATGAGATCAACGGTGAGATCCAATGGCCATGAACACTAATGTCTTAGAACAGAAAATCCTACAAAAGTAGTGAATTCAGCCCGATACATCACAACCATTGAACACATCCGCATGAAACGCTCTCCTAGGAAAGCAGCAGCCATCATCAAATATCCTCAGCACCCGGGCCACGCCCTTTTCTCGTGCTGCCATCTGGTAGAAGGAACAAGTGCCTCGGGACTCACACCAGCAGGATCAAGAACAGTTACTGCCGCTCAAGAAGCAGGTTCTTGAACAAAAGAGGATGACTACACTCATCAGTTGAGATGTTCCCACAACCAATGATCTCATTTTAAGGACTCCTTATCTTATATTTCATGCTCTCGTTATTTATTGCTATTTATTGATATTTGCATTTGCACAGTTTGTGGTCTTGTGTGCTCTACTTCATCTTTCACTGATCCTGTTTCTAGTGACTCTTCTATGGATTCGCTGAGTATGCCCACACAAGAAATAATCTCAGGGTTGTAAGTGGTGACATATGTGTACACTGATAATAAGTTTTAATTTGAACTTTGTACTCAGAACTTTGAAGATGGATCTGCAATGCTCCGTGGAGAGCGAAGGGTTTGACAAGGCATGAAAGAAGTCATGGTCATCCACTGGAACCAAGGAAGACTCCAGTCTGCAACAAATACTCGTACCACTGGACCCAGACTTCCAAGGGTGAGAGAACGGAACGACCTCAGCGCAACAGCTTTCCACTTTAAAATCTCTCCTGCACGGGTTTTCTGTCATCATTGGATAGATGGATAACCAGCAATTTTGATGATAACGCTTCTGCGAGGTACCCAGTCACAGTACACCAAGTACCATGGTGTAGCTTACATGGACGTTATTGTGCATTACAAATCAGCAATATGAGTAACTGTCCAAGTCAATGAAATGCAACCTTTTCATAGATGGCAATGAAACAACCCTTGAACATGAGCAAGTATCAGTTTACAGCACACGGAACCTAGAAGGAAATGTGGTTCTGCTGTGGCTAGCTGCCATTGCTGTTTTGTCAAACAGAGCAGGAAGCCAGTGGCACACACAAACTGCTGGTGGAACGCAGCAGGCCAGGCAGCATCTATAGGAAAAAGCACTGTCGACATTTCGTGCCGAGACCCTTCGTCAGGACTGACATCAGAATAGATGCTGCCTGGCCTGCTGTGTACCACCAGCATTTTGTGTGTGTTGGTTGAAGAAATTGCTGGGGCTTTGCCAAGACAATTAGAACAACTTCTAGTTATTTTTATGTGTTGTACTATAGTCATGGGGTCGAGCAGCATCAGGGAGTTGGGGGAGTGGTGGGAGGAGCCTTGATCAAAAAGGATATGTTTCCAGGTACAGGATGTTCCGGATTTAGAATCAGGTTTATTATCTTGAACATGTTGTGAATTTTGTTTCTTTGCTGCTGCTGTACAGTGTAATACAGAGAAATCACTGAGGGATATGAAATACAATAAAAGTCAGTAAGTATTGCAATAAGCAAGTAAATCAGAGAGATAGTGTTCATGAGTTCATGGGCTGTTCAGGAATCTCATGGCAGAGAAGAAGTGGTTGCTAAAATGTTGAGTGTGTGTCTTCAGGCTCCTGTACCTCCTCTCTGATGGTAGTAATGAGAAGATGGCATGTTCTGGATGATGAGGTCTTTCAAGATGGAGGCCACCTTCTTGTGGCATCACCTGTTGAAGATGTATTCTCTGGTGGGGAGACTCGTGTCTTTGATGGAGCTGGCTGAGTTCACAACCCTCTGCAGAGTTTTCTGATCCTACACACTGGAGCCTCCATACCAGGTGGTGGTGCAACCAGTCAGATATCCGTCGAAATTTGACATGTCTCTGACAACAAGCCAAATAATCTTCAACTCCTGATGAAATATAATTTCTGGCATGCTCGTCATAATTTCATCAATATATTGGGCCAAGATAGATCTTCCGAGATGTTGATACCCAGGACCTGGAAACTGCTCACCCTGCCTACTGATCTCTCAATGGGTACTGGTGTGTGTTTCCATGATTTTCCCTTACTGAAGCCCACAATCAATTCCTTGGTCGTACTGACATTTGGTGTAAGGTTGTTGTTGCGACCCCACTCAAACAGCTGATCCATCTCACTCCTGTATGCCTCCTCTTCACCATCTAAGGTTCTGACAGTAACAGATCTGTAATCGGCAAATTTTTGTTTATGGTGTGCCTAGTCACCGAGATCTCATTGCTGCTGGGCAAATGTTTGAAGGGTTTATTGTTAAAAGAGGAAACATGAGTGATATTGGTACTTTGTACATGGGCTGTATTAGTGATGACACCACAGACCTGACACCATTCTGAATAAACAGACAGTGCATTATCATTAATATAGAATCTTGCACTGTTTTATTTCTATCATAGCTTTTAATGCGTAAAGTTTAATCCTGAAATAAAAAGAGGAAATGATCTGTCTTATTGGGGTTGAGAGGGTTGGGAGCTTTATGGTCCGAGTGTGAACATCACCAGCCTGTCCTGATTCATCGACATTGATGTCACCGACAAGAAAGCTCACCAACATCTCTACTTCCTCAGGAGGGCAGCAAAACTGGGCACGGCCTCGTCGATTCCTACCTGTTTTTATCAGTGCACCATAGGAAGCATTCTGTCTGGATACACAACAGCTTTGTACGGCAACTGCTCTGCACGTGACAGCAAGGAACCGCAGAGAGCTGTGGACAGGATTCAGCACATCGCAGAAAACAGCCCCCACCCCTCCACAGACTATGTCCTTACTTCAGTAAAGCAGCCAGAATAATCACAGACCCTACTCATCCCAGGTATTCCCTCTTCTTCCATGAGACTTTGGAGCAGAATTAGGCCATTCATCCCAGCTAGTCTGCTCTACCATTTGATAATCGTTGATTCATTTCCCTTTCAACCCCATTCTAAATGGACATCCCTCTATTCTGATGTCCTGCACTCTGGTTTTCGATTCCCCCATTATAGAAAACATCCTCTCCAATCCACTCTATCAAGGCTTTTCAACATTTGATAGGCATCTATGAGATTCCCCATTCTTCTTCTAAATTTCAGTACTTACAGGCCTGGAGCCATCAAACACTCATCTCCTACCCTCTCTTATCAGAAGCCTGAAAGCACAAACCAACAGCTTCGATCAGACTCTTGAATGACCTCTTCATTGGTTCAATGGTTCCACTTAATATCAGAGAATGTATACAATATACAACCTGAATTTCTTACTCTCCACAGACATCCTCAAAACATAAAAAAACCTCAAGAGTGATTGAAAGAAAAAAAGTAAGAACTCAAAAGCTCCTCCCCCTCCCTTGCACAAGCAGCATTTACTCTCTACTCTCCCCTGCCCCACACTCTAGCACATCAGCATACTCAGCTCCAACCAGGCGAGCAACAGCAAAGCCCCCAAAGACAGACCATGGTCTACAGTAGATCAAAAACTAATTGTTCACTTCAACAGTTCGACATCCCTCAGGCTCTCTCTCTCTCACTAACTTGCATGCCATCTATATAGAAGATCAGTTCTTTACAAGAGAGCATTCAGGTGGCTTGAGGGAAAACAATTACAGAATGCAGAAAGCAATGTTCCAGTTACAGAGAAAGCGCAGGCTGACAATAAGGTGCAAGACCATAATCGGGTAGCTTATGAAGTCAAACGTCCATCTTGATGTACTTGGGCACTGTTCAATAGTCTTATAACAGTAGGATAGAAACTTCCTGAGCCTGGAGATATGTGCTTTCGGTGTTTGTATCTACTGTCTGATGGGAAGGGGAGATGAGAAAATGTCTGGGATGTCTTTGATTATGTTGGCCGCTTTACCGAGGCAGTGGGAAGTGTAGAAAGCGACCAGGAGAGGATTTTGGTTTCCGTGATGTATTGAGCTGTTTCCACAAATATCTGCAGGTTCTTGTGATTTCAGGCAAAATGCAGCCAAGACGTGATGCTTCTGGGCAGAATTCTTTCTCTTGTGCATCTTCAAAATCGATGAGGGGCAAAGGGAACATGCCCAATTACTTTACCCTCCTGAGAAAGTGGAGGGTTTCATGGTCATGATGCCCAGGTGGTAGGAACAAGAGAGGCTATTTTGATGTTCATTCCCGGTAACTGGGAGCTCTCAACCCTTTCAACGGCAACATCATTGATGTCGTCAGGAACTCAGCAAACAGCCCAGAACATAATCTTCACACTGTCTTATAAAGATTCCCGGCGGAGGCACATCACTGATGAGAGTCAGGACAAACATAAGAACATAAGAAATAACAGCAGGAGTTGGGCTTCTGGCCGTCAATTCTATTTTGCCATTCAATATGATCATGTCTGATCTGGCCATGGACCACAACACCATAAGGTATAGGATAGCAGAACTGGGATATTCTACTGTTGGATGACTCAGCACCACAGCTGTCTGTGGACATGAGTTCCACAGATTCACCATCTTCTGGTTCATTAATTCCTCCTCACTTCTGTTCTAAAGGGACATCCCACTATTCTGAGGCTGTGCCCTCTGGTTCACAACTCATTCACTACTTAGCTCCACCTACCATAGACCATAGGATATAGAGAGAGGGAAGGAGTAGTGCGGAGGCAGAGAGGCCAATGATGGAAAGGAGAGGTCTCGGCTGGAGAGTGCCAAGTAGCAAGCAGGGTCCAGTAAATAGAGGGGTGTGGAAGTGTTGGAGGTGAGATGTCTGAGGAAGGGTAGACTGAGGATGAGCAACAGGGGAAATCCTGAAGGATAGGAAACACACCGATGAGGAGAGAGTTCCAGGTGAGGCTGAGTGGAAGTGAAGAAGAGGCAAATGTCTGAGTTCTCCGTGTGTATTTGTGTATGGTGGAGACAGAGAGAGAGTCTGAGACTTGCTCCAGGCTCCCCAGGTAGATGCAGGGATGATGTTTCTGGTAACGGGAGTGTCAGGATGAGGAGACACAGTGAGGGGACGACCATTCAGAGGTGAATAAATGTAACACAATCTAACAGGGCTCTGCACATTTACACATTAACTATGTTGAGGAGAGATGTGGATAGAGTTTTGGATACAAAGTGAATCAGTAGAAACAGCATGAGCACAGGGAAGTGGTATTGATCATGTCTAATGGGAGAGCAGGTTTGAGGGGCTGAATGGCCTCCTTGCTTCTGTTTCTGATGTTCTTCAGAGCAGTGCACAGACTGACCTGAGGGAGGGTAGAAGGGTCTGGGGAATAAACAGAGGTGTAAAGATGATTAAATATCAATTATTTAAATTGTCAGTCAAATATCTTTGACACTGAAATGGGGGATCTTGATGCAGCAGAAGATTGTGAGGTGTTGGATACACTGGGATTACTCAAACATGGATGGAGGAAAACTTCCTGTCTTCCCCCTGTACAGCCCTCCTCTGATGTGAGGTCCCACTCTTCCAAATGAGACTAATGGAGGTGACAGCACACACACCGGCCCTTCGACGTAACATGTCCCTGACAACCAAGCTGGCTTCCTCAGCACGTCCCATTTGATGGCATTTGGTCCACATTCATTTAAACATTTCAATGAAGAACTTGTCTAAATGTCTTAAAAATATTTCCATTCTATCTGCCTCTACCATTTCCTCCGGCAGCTCATCCCATTTGCCGATCACCGTCTGGTGGAAAATTTGTCACTCAGGTCCCCTGATAATCTTTACCCTTTGAGCGTAAATCTATATCCTCCTGGTTTAGACTCCCCTCCCCAGGGAAAAGACTGTGACTATCAACCTTTTCACTGCCCTGCAGGATTTCATCAATCAGAATAATGTCAACCCTCAGTCTCCTTTGCTTCAGGAAAACAGTCCAGGTCGATCCAGATTCTCCTGAAGCCCTTGAGGCCCGGTAACATTCCCGTGAATCTTGTCTGCACACATTCCAGCTGAACGTCATCCTTTCTACAGCTCATTGACCAGAACTGCACCCAGTACTCTGAGTGTGGTCTCCCCAATGTCTTGTGCAGCTGTAACACGACAAACCATCTCATGTACTTAATCCCCGATCGATGGCCAGTGTACCATACCCCTTCGTCACTACACTCATGTACAGAGGGATGTTCTGACGGAACATGGAGTTAAATGTGTTGAAAGAATAAGTAAATTTAGGAAGGACAACAAAATTCTAGGGGCGTATAGACCGATGGGAGTTCGGGGAGCTGGGTTAAGTACAATAGGCAGCGATTCAAACAAAGAGAGGAGAAATGGGTTAAAAATTCGATATCTGAATGCACGAAGTGCCAGAAATAAGGCAGATGAGCTTGAAGCCCAGGTGCGAATGGGTAATTATGATGTTGTTGGGATAACGGGGACATGGCTGCAGGGAGATCAGACCTGGGAAATGAATGTACAAGGGTATACGTGCTATCGTAGGGACAGAAATGTGGGCAGAGGGGGTGGGGTGGCCCTGTTGGTGAGGAATGAGATTCAGTCCTTTGCAAGGGGGGACATAGGGTCAGGAGAAGTAGAGTCTGTGTGGATAGAACTGAGGAACAGTAAGGGCAAAAGGACCCTAATGGGTGTTGTCTGCAGGTCACCAAACAGTAGCATGGATATTGGGTGCAAGTTGAATAGAGAGTTAACATTGGCATGTGGTAAAGGTAATGTCGCTGTAGTTATGGGGGATTTCAACATGCAGGTAAACTGGGAGAATCAGGTTGATGCTGGACCACAGGATAGGGAGTTTGTAGAGTGCCTACGGGATGCATTCTTGGAACAGCTTGTACGAGAGCCGACCAGGGACAAGACTATTCTGGATTTAGTGTTATGTAATGAACAGGATTTGATAAGCGATCTCGCAGTAAAGGAGCCATTAGGAGGTCGTGATCACAATATGATAAGCTTTTATCTGCAATTTGAGAAGGATAAGGGCAGCTCGGAGGTGTCAGTGTTGCAGATGAACAGGGGAAACTATGGAGCCATGAGGGAGGAGCTGGCCAAAGTTGACTGGACGGATAGCCTAGCAGAAAAGACAATGGAACAGCAATGGCAGGTATTCTTGGGAATAATACACAAGGTGCAAAATCAGTTCATCCCCCAGAGAAGGAAGGATTCAAAGGGGGGAAAGGGGCCACAGTGGTTGACAAAGGAAGTCAGAGATTGCATAGCATTAAAAAAAAAGGAAATATGATAGAACTAAGGTGAGTGGGAGGACAGATGATTGGGAAGTTTGTAAGGAACAACAGAACTGAACTAAAAAGACAATACGGGGAGAAAAAATGAGGTACGAATGCAAGCTAGCCAGGAATATAAAGGAGGATAGCAAAAGCTTTTTTAGGTATGTGAAGACAAAAAAAATAGTTAAGAGCAATGTTGGGCCCTTGAAGAATGATTTGGGTGAAATTATTATGGGAAACAGAGAAACGGCAGAAGAATTTAATGAGTACTTTAGATCTGTTTTCACTAAGGAAGACACAAGCAATCTCCCAGATGTATGGATGGGCCAAGGACATAGGGTAACAGAGGAAATGAACAGATTGACATTTGGAAGGGAACAGTGATGAGAAGATTGATGGGACTGAAGGCTGACAAATCCCCAGGTCCAGATGGTCTGCACCCTAGGGTACTAAAGGAGGTGGCCCTGGAAATTGCGGATGCATTGGTAAACATTTTCCAATGTTCCTTAGATTCAGGATCAGTTCTTGAGGATTGGAGAATGGCTAATGTTATCCCACTTTTTAAAAAAAGGAGGGAGGGAGAAAGCAGAGATCTATCGACCCGTCAGCCTGACATCGGTGGTGGGAAAGATGCTAGAGTCCATTATTAAGGATGAAATTATGGCATATCTAGATAGCAGTGATAGGATTGGGCCGAGCCAGCATGGATTTACCAAGGGCTTGACTAATCTGTTGGAGTTTTTCGAGGATGTAACCAGGAAGTTAGACGGGGAAGATCCAGTGGACGTAGTGTACCTTGATTTTCAGAAGGCATTTGATAAGGTCCCCATAGAAGATTGGTGAGTAAAATCAAAGCTCATGGCATTGGGGGGGAAGATATTGACATGGATAGAAAACTGGTTGGCAGATAGAAAGCAAAGGGTAGCGGTGAATGGGTGTTTCTTGGAATGGCAGGTGGTGACTAGTGGGGTGCCACAGGGCTCGGTATTGGGACCACAGCTGTTTACCATTTACGTTAACGATTTGGATGAAGGCATAGAAAGTAACATCAGCAAATTTGCTGATGATACTAAGCTGGGTGGCAGTGTGACATGTGATGAGGATGTTAGGAGAATTCAGGGTGACTTGGATAGGCTGGGTGAGTGGGCAGATACTTGGCAGATGACGTTTAATGTGAATAAGTGTGAGGTTATCCACTTTGGGAGTAAGAACAGGAAGACAGATTATTATCTGAACGGTGTAGAGTTGGGTAAGGGAGAAATACAAAGAGATCTCGGAGTCCTTGTTCATCAGTCACTGAAGGTGAATGAGCAAGTGCAGCAGTCAGTGAAGAAGGCTAATGGAATGTTGGCCTTTATTACAAAGGGAATTGAGTACAAGAGCAAGGAAATCCTCTTGTATTTGGACAGAGCCCTGGTGAAACCACACCTGGAGTATTGTGTACAGTTTTGGTCTCCAGGGTTAAGGAAGGACATCCTGGCTGTAGAGGAAGTGCAGCGTAGATTCACGAGGTTAATTCCTGGGATGTCTGGACTGTCTTACGCAGAGAGGTTAGAGAGACTGGGCTTGTACATGCTGGAATTAAGGAGATTTAGAGGGGATCTGATTGAAACATTTAAGATTATTAAGAGATTGGACAATATAGAGGCAGGAAATATGTTCTAGATGCTGGGAGAGTCCAGTACCAGAGGGCATGGTTTAAGAATAAGGGGTAGGTCATTTAGGACAGAGTTAAGGAAAAACTTCTTCTCCCAGAGAGCTTTGGGGGTCTGGAATGCACTGCCTCTGAAGATAGTGGTGGCCAATTCTCTGGATGCTTTCAAGAAGGAACTAGATCAGTATCTTATGGATAGGGGAATCAAGGGATATGGGGACAAGGCAGGAACAGGGTATTGATAGTAATTGATCAGCCATGATCTCAAAATGGTGGGGCAGGCTCGAAGGGCCGAATGATCTACTTCTGCACCTATTGTCTATTGTATCTATTCACTACACTGTCTAACTGTGTCTCTACTCTCAGGAACTATGTAATTGTTCCCCTGGGTATTTCTATTCTACAACACATCCCAGGGTCCTAACACTCCCTGTGTATATTCGGCCATGGTTTTAACTTTGCAAAGTACAACTCTTCGCACATGATTGAGTTAAAGTTATTCTGCCATTCATTTGCCCCCATTCCTAGTTGATTGAAGACCTGTTGTAACTTTAGACAATCTTCACTATCCACCACATCACCAATTTCAGTGTCATTCGCAGTTTACTCCTTATGTCACCAGAATTCTCAGTGAAAAAGACACAAAGATACAATTATGTGATTTATTACTGGCTGAATATAATTTCAGTAAGGTATCTATCAATTCCACTTGCAAAAACTACCCACAGACTCTCGAACTTCCCAATTATTACTCTGAGTTTCAGTTTGAAATCTCATTCTGAATGCCTGAATTACATTCATTCACTCTGTGTCAGGTGTTCTGTGTGTTGTCTCATTGGGACACCCATGTATGAGATGATTTTCCTTGGATTAAATTCAACTGCGTTAAAGTTAGCAGACTGATTTTTGCCTAATTTTCTTAATCTTCATTGATGTTATTTCAGTAGAAAACTCAGACTGTTTACATGTAAAACTCACCCCTATCCCAATAGTTAAACCAGCTGGTGTTACAATATTTTAGTTTCCATCCCTGGGTCCAGATCATGCCTTGCACACAAAGCACGAACTATCACACTTGGCAGCCCATGCTTCACACACAGTGATGGAGGAACTCAGCAGGCCAGGCAGGATCTGTGTGGAAATAAACAGTCGATGTTTCAGGCTGAAATCCCTTGGCAGGACTGGAGAAAAAGGCTGAGGAGTAGAAGTGAAAGGTGGGGGGAGGGGAGAGAGAAACACCAGGCAACAGGTGAAATTTGGAAGGGGTGGGGATGAAGCAAAAGCTGGGAACTTGATTGGTGAAAGAAACAGAAGGCTATGAAGAAAGACGGGAGGGAGAAGCACCAGAGGGATGTGATGGGTGGGCAAGGAGGCAACGTGAGAGAGGGAAAGGGGATGGGAAATGGTGAAGGGGGGAGGAGGCATTACTGGAAGTTTGAGAAATCGACGTTCATGCCATCAGGTTGGAGGCTACCCAAACGGAATACAAGGTATTGTTCATCCGGCCAAAATGTGGCCTTATCATGATAGTGGAGAAGGCCATGGATAGACATATTGGAATGGGAATAGCGAGTGGAATTAAAATGGGTGGCACTGCAAGATCTCACATGTTCTGGTGGATTGGGCATAGAAGCCTGGCAAAGCGGTCTCCCATCTACGTCGAGTCTCATCGATACACAGGAAGCCACACCAGGAGATCAAACACAGTATATGACCCCCAACAAATTCACAGGTGAAATGCTGCCTCACCTGGAAGGACTGTTTGAGGCCCTGAGTGGTAGCACTTGTTCTGCTTGCAAGGATAAGTGCCAGGAGGGAGATCAGTGGAGAGGAATGAACAGACAAGGGAGTCGCGTAGGAAGCGATCCCTGTGGAAAGTAGGAAGTGGGGGAGAGGGTACATGTGTTTGGTGGTGGAAGTTTGGAGGATTATGTGCTGGACGCAGAGGCTGGTGGAGTTGTAGGTGAGGACAAGAGGAACACTATCCCTGGTAGGGTGGCGGAAGGATGGGGTAAGAGCAGCTGTGCATGAAATGAAAGAGATGCGGTTGAGGGTGGCGTTGATGGTGAAAGGGATGACATCACCATTATAGAGTGGAAAGCCTCATCCTGAGAGCAGATGTGGAGGAGGCACAGGAATTGAGAGAAGGGGATGGCGTTTTTACAAGTAGCACGGTGGGATGAGGTTTTTCTCCAGGTAGCAGTGAGAGTATGTTGGTTTATAATAGACATCGGTGGATAAGCTGCCTCCGAAGATAGCTTATCCACAGTGAGGTTGAGAAAGGGAAGAGAGATGTTGGAAGTGGACCAGTGAATTTGAGGGCAGGGTGGAAGTTGGATGTAAAGTGGATGAGATTGACGAGCTCAGCACGGGTGCAGGAAGCAGGAAGAGTGCGGGACGGTCACCAGTGTAAGCTTGGAACATAGGCTGTTCCACGTAACTGACAAACAGGCAGGCATGGCTACCATTTTTCTTTGAAGGAAGTGAGGGGAGCCAAACAAGAAATTATTAAGAGTGAGGACAAGTTCTGCTAGGCAGAGGAGAGTGATGATGATGGTCTGATTGGGTCTGGTGTCCAGAAAGACGTGGAGCACTTTGAGGCCTTCCTGTTGGGGGATGGAGGTGTATAGGAACTGGACATCCATAGTAAAGATAAGATGATGGGAGCCAGGGAACCTGAAAGATCCAGCGCATGTGAGGTGTTGCAGATGTAGGTGGGAAGGGACTGAACCGGGGGATAAAACAGAGTCAAGGTTTGCAGATATGAGTTCAGTGGAGCAGGAACAAGCTGAAACTATGCAGAAGTGGGTTTGCAAAGTTTGGGTAGGAGATAGAAGTGGGAGGCGTGGGCTGCAGGAACTGTGAGGTTCGTGGTGGTGGATGGGAGATACCCGGTCAATAAGGACAGAGATGACATCCTGGTACGAGAGGGAAAGCAATCAGAAGTCGTGATACATGTTGGTACTGTTACGTACCCTGAAACTGAGTTGTCAAAACAGCAGAAACACTCGTTGGAGTCTGTTAATACTAGGAACTGATAAAGTTTATTAGTAAATTAAATAATATAGTACACTAAATGCAAGGATATAAATGTAACAGGTTAGCAATGATAATATACACAGAAATATGGGAATAGGAAGCTGCCAAGCTCTATCAAAGTCTCGGGGTAAATGATCAGTCTTCACGTGAAGAAGAGTTTAGATCAGTTTTGTGTAGTTCGAGGTAGTTGAGGTGGACCGTTGGTGAGAGAGAGAGAGTGAGAGACAGCTGAAATTTCAGGCAAACCTCCCGTTGTGGTCACCGACTGTGACCTCTCCGTTCCAGATGCGACCGTTCTTCCGTGATGAACCCGTCATCCAGCCAAGGGTGGACACACAACAGGTCCCCACCGGTCGTACCTTTACACTCTGTGAGCCTCTGACCGATTCCAACGAATCGGTCCTCCAAATTCCCACCAACTTGTGGGGGCACAATGCTCTCTTCAGGGTCTCGTGGCGTGTCTCCTGTGTCGTAGCAAACCCGCTATTTTATCCCCTCCTGATGGGGTATCACCTGTCCATCAAACTTCACCACTTGCTGTTGACTTAGCAGGAGTGTTAACGAGCAGTTCACGTTCAAAGCAACTGTCCGTGGCAGTATCATTGCAGACGCCAAAATACTGAATTATGTGTGTCTCTCTCATTAGCATTTGAATGGCTCTCCCTTATCTTTTTACCGGGGGTAAAAATTAAGGACTTGAATGCACATTACAAAATACACTAATGTACAGGTAGTCATCAGCTATTTGGCTAATACAGAGAACTTTAAATTTAACACCTGGATAGACAATCAGCAATCACATTTTCGGTTCCTTTTACATGTTTTATCTTTATATCAAAATCCTGTAATATCAGACTCCAACTTAACAAGCGTCTGTTTTTATCCTTCATGGGGCTCAAAAACACTAGTGGATTGTGATCCGTGTAAACTATCAGTGGCTCCCGTGCCGGACAAATATAAACCTCAAAATGTTGTAACACCCGAATAAATGACAGTAATTCTTTTCCTACAGTGGAGTAATTCTTATCTGAGGTGTATATTGCACAGTGTGAACCAATACATGTGTGATTATAATGTGGTACCTTACAGAAGTGTATGCAAACTCTAATCTCCAGTTTAGTTTTAAACCTAATTCAAACAGTCAATCTTCCATGATGTTTTTATCTTTCACATGCTTTGTTACAAATAATAAAGTCAAATTCCTGCAAAATCAGATCATGCTATTCAGCAATGGTGTTTGCTCACCCTTGGCCTCTTTTCCACTTTGAAACAGAACATTTAACCCTTGTGTGGTCAAGCTCGCTTATCAACTTGGATACAGCTTTCAGAGACCCCCTTCACAGGTGTTAGTTTATCACCAATGTTCTCCAGACTAAACCCATTTGCTGAACTTCCAAACAACCCATTAACTTCAAGCAAGTCATTAATCTTATCTTCAGGATCTTTAATTTGATTAGTTTCCTTAATGACACTGGCAGGTCTCAAAACAACACCAAGTTTTTCCTCTCCAAATCACATACTTGATCAACATCACCACGTCGTTTATCTTTATTTTTCAAGATAAACTGTAATTGACTAGCAGGCATCTTGTTAACAAACCATTGTTCAGTTAACGGTCACTTTGATCAACAGTCATGGAACCAAATCCGACTTTAAATTTTCTTTATTCAAAAGTCCAGTAACACTTCTTCCCTCGATATCTTCAATAATATCCATCTCACCACTTTCATCTCGTCGCTAATTTTTAAACACAAGTGACTGAGAATCCTCACTTTCTGCTGGTGCCAGGGTTAACCCTTTCTTCACTGAACCAAGTCCATCTGACCCAAAAGGACTGCATTCCTTTTCAACTAAGTCAGACCCCTCAGTCTTTTCCTGAACTTCAACACTAGGTTCAGTACCCTGTGCATCCACAGGTACTTCCTCAACCTGCACACAGGCTAACGAGACATCTGCCTCTCCTAGGTTTTCAATACCAGTCCCCCTTTCAAATTCCAAGTTCCCCTGATCTTCCCAGGTACTCTCTGGGCAACTCCCCTCCGGGGTAAACTCAACCTTGCGGGTTAAGACAACCTCGTCTGCTAACCCAGCAGACTCCCTCAAGTTTTTCATCCCTTTTCATCTAGGACTTCTCATCTTTGGGAACACACTTAACTTCTTCAACTGCAAACAGCTCTGTCAAGCTAGATAGATCATCCGTGTCCAACCCTGGACCTTCCAGCTGCCACATGTTTCTCATCTTGGCTCTGTGCCTCCATAAATTCCTTCCTCACTCCAAAATGTCCACATAAGGGTAGCTTATGGATGAGGCTCAAAATCTCGTTCCTTGACAACCCTAAATTTGCCTCGTCTCTCTTACTTTCCTTAGCTCCACTATTCTCCGTTTTACCACCCTCTAACCCCCTCCTGGTACAGGGCTGGTAAAAACGCCTCAACTAAATCAACGCTGGACTCATTTAAACTGGTGCCTATCCCTGCCGCTTTTCTGGCTATGCTTGGAGTTCCTGCGCAGGAAACTATGGGCTTCAGAAACTATGGGCGGGTCCTGAGGCCTGGCGGGCTTGCTGGTCAGCTTCACTGCTGGATACACATCCCCCGCCTGCCAAGTCGTTCCCGAGCAAGACATCTACATCGGGTATCGGGAGTGTAGGCCGTACCCCTATCGTGACTACCAAATCCAATACCAAATCACACGTCAAAAATACTTTATGTAACGGTACGGCCTCGGCCCCTTTTCCAACCTCTTCTATCACGTTCACGTCACCAGTATCTGTCTCACTAATGAATTCCAACACCCTGTTTGGGACTAAGGACTGAAAACCAAAAGTGTCTGTGGTGAACTACATATACCTGTCTGGACACGCCGACTGCTCCTGTGGCTCCTCCCACAGACCCCGGTATAAAGGCGATTGGAGCCACAGACCCTTCCTGAGTCTCCAGGATGTTGTGTGATGGTCACTTGCTGCTTGTACTTTCTTCCAGCCAATAAAAGCCTACCTTAACCCACGTCTTAGAGTTATTGATGGTGCATCAGTGTCTCTCCAGATTCTTACTGGCACTGGGGGTGACCCCTCCTTCACAGATACCAACCCGGTTGAAAGGAATTTCTCACACCCCTCCTGAACTCGGTTTAGCTCCTCCTCTTTTAACGACATTTCAATCGGCTTAACACAGCCCGTCGGCGCGGTCGCCTTTCCTTTCTCTGTCTCCTTCTTTGGAGCAAAGCACCTTGATGCAATATGACCGGCTTTCCCGCAATTAAACCACACAAAACTAGGAGACCTCCTGCCAGTCTGTCTCCCGGTCTTCCTTACCTTGCTCACTAGTCCCCGGCTTACTTTCTGGCTTAGCCGGCGGACTTTCTCCGCCCTCTCTACTACCCCTCTGTTAGCTCTTACTCGGGGTAAACTTTGCTTTGTGTGTTAACGCGTACTCATCCGCTAAATTAGCAGTCGCGGCTAAGATTTCTGCCTCTTTCTCATCTGGATAGGTCCGCATACCTTCAGGGACACAACCTTGAAACTGCTCAATCAGCAGTAGCTGTAGCAGTTTGTTATAATCCCCAGTGACCCCTTTCGAGGCGCGGCAACGCTCACAATACATTTGCATCTCACGGGCAAACTCTAAATACGTGCGGTCCCACTGCTTCCTCACGTTCCGGAACCTTTGCCGGTATGCCTCCGGGACCACCTCATAGATCCTGAGTATAGCCTCTTTTACCACACCGTACTTCTTCGCATCTTCTGCTGACAACGCTACGTAAGCTTGCTGGGCCTTCCCCTTACGCACACTCTGGAGTAAAACAGCCGACTTATCCCTCGGCCAGTCCTGACTTATAGCGACCTTTTCGAAATGTAGGAAGTACCGATCAACATCGGTCTCCTCAAATGGGGGAACCAACTTAACCTCCTGGGTCGCGTTGAACCCTCCACCTAGGTCTGGCATTCGGCCGCCCTCTCGCATTATCTTTAACTTCTCCAGCTCAAACTCCCTTTCTCGCTCCTTCTCTCTCTCTCTCTTTCATCCCTTTCTCGCTCCTTCTCTCTCTCTTTCCTCCCTTTCTCGCTCCTTCTCTCTCTCTTTCCTCCCTTTCTCGCTCCTTCTCTCTCTCCTCTCTTTCTAGCTCCTTTACTCGTAACTCATGCTCGAGCCTGAATTTTTCCATCTGCAGCTGAATCGCAGCCCCACCAGGTTTGCTCTCTGACACTACCTCCAGGAAACACATCCTTAAATACATAAAACTCAACGATGGTTCTTTGTATCTCCGATCTCCTCATTGCCTGCTTCCCCTTCAAAAGATTCAACCGTTTTGCAACATTCACCAAGTCTAATTTCTTGGCATCCTCTAATGCCTCCAAGGTTGGCGTCTTTAGAAATTCCTCAATCTTCATTTCTGCTGTTTGCCCTTTTTGTATTTTTTCCACGACCAAATCAGATACGGGAATTTAACCCAATCAATTCAACCAGTCCCAATTTTGGCATTCAAAATCCCGGACAGAGGCCCCACTTATGTTACGTACCCTTTAACTGAGTTGTCAAAACCGCAGAAATGGAAACAGTCGTCTGTAATTACTAGAAACTAATAACATTTATTAGTAAATTACATAATATAGTACACTAAATGCAAGAATATAAATGTAACAGGTTAGCAATGATAATATACACATATACAGAGAAGTATGGGAACAGGAATCCGCCAAGCTCTATCAAAGTCTAGGAGTAAATGATCAGTCTTCCAGTGAAGCAGAGTTCAGTTCAGTTTAGTGTGGTTCCAGGTAGTTGTGGTGGGTGGGAGGGAGGGAGGGGGAGAGGGAGAGAGATAGAGAGAGAGAGCTGAAATTTCAGGCAAACCTCCCGTTGTGGTCACCGACTGTGACCCCTCCGTTCCAGATGCGACCGTTCTTCCATGGTGAACTCATCACCCAGCAAAGGGTGGACACACAACATGTCCCCACCAGTCATATCTTTACACCCTGTGAGCCTCTGACCGATTCCCACAAATCGGTCCTCCAAACACCCACTAACATGTGGGGGCACAATGCTCTCTCCAGGGTCTCATGGCGTGTCCTCTGTGTCTTAGCAAACCCTCTATTTTATCCCCTCCTGATGGGGTATCACCTGTCCATCAAACTTCATTACCTGTTGTCTCAGCAGGGGTGTTAACGAGCAATTCATGTTCAAAGCAAAATGTCCATGGCAGTATCACTGCAGATGCCAAAATACTGAATTATGCGTCTCTAACTCTCGTTATCTCTGTCTTATTAGCATTTTGGATGGCTCTCCTTTACCTCTCTCTTATTAGCAGCAACCATTCTGCAGTTCTGCTTGGCTTCAGACATAACAGTACCAACGACATAGGCAGGAAGAGGGATGAGGTCCTGAAGTGTGAGTTTCAGAAACTAGGCAGAAGGCTGAAGAACAGGACCTCAAGGGTGGCATTCTCAGGATTGCTGCCAGTGCTACGTGATAGTGATGGTAACAATTGGAGGAGATGGCAGTTGACTGCGTGGCCGAGGAGTTGGTGCACAGGGCAGGGTTTTAGATTTTTGGACCTTTGGGATCTCTTCTGGGGAAGGTGGGACCTGTACAGATTGGATGGGTTGCACCTGAACTCGAGGGGGAGCAATATCCTTGCAGGTAGGTTTGCTAGCATGGTTCAGGATGATTTAAACTAATCTGCAAGGGTGATGGGACGCGAAGAGATAGAGCAGTGAAAGAAGTACATGGAGTAAAGCCAGATCTAACATATAGAGAAGCTTTGAGGAAAGAGAAGCAGAATAAAGGGTGTAAAGGTAGTAAGGTAGAAGGGCTAAAGTATGTGTACTTCAATGCAAGAAGCATCAGGAACAAAGGTGATGAACTGAGAGCTTGGATACATACATGGAATTATGATGTAATGGCCATTACGGAGACTTGGCTGGCACCAGGGCAGGAATAGATTCTCAATATTTCTGGATTTCAGTGCTTTAAAAGGGATAGAGAGGGGGGGAAAGGGGAGGAGGGGTGACATTACTGGTCAGGGATATTACTACAGCTACAGAAAGGGTGGGTAATGTAGCAGGATCCTCTTTTTGGTCAGTATGGGTAGAAGTCAGGAACAGGATGGGAGCAGTTACTCTAATGGGGGTATTCTATAGGCCCCCTGGTAGCAGCAGAGGAGCAGAATGGGAGGCAAATTTTGGAAAGGTGCAAAAATTACAGGGTTGTTATCATGGGTGACTTTAACTTCCCTAATATTGATTGGCACCTGATTAGTTCCAATGGTTTAGATGGGGCAGAGTTTGTTAAGTGTGTCCAGGATGGATTCCTGTCACAGTATGTTGACTGGCCGACAAGGGGGAATGCCATACTAGATCTAGTATTAGGTAATGAACCGGGTCAGGTCACAGATCTGTCAGTGGATGAGCATCTGGGGGACAGTGATCACCACTCCCCGGCCTTTAGCATTATCATGGAAAAGGATAGAATCAGAGAGGACAGGAATTTTTTTAATTGGGGAAGGACAAATTATGAGGCTATAAGGCTAGAACTTGCAGGTGTGAATTAGGATGATGTTTTTGCAGGGAAATGTACTATGGACATGTGCTTGATGTTTAAGGATCTCTTGCAGGATGTTATGGATAAGTTTGTCCCGGTGAGGAAGATAAAGAATGGTAGGGTGAAGAAACCATGGGTGACAAGAGAGGTTGAAAATCTAGTCAGGTGGAAGAGGGCAGCATATATGAGGTTTAGGAAGCAAGGATCAGATGGGTCTATTGAGGAATATAGGGTAGCAAGAAAGGAGCTTAAAAAGGGGCTGAGAACAGCAAGAAGGGGGCATGAGGCCTTAGCAAGTAGGGTAAAGGAAAACCCCAAGGAATTCTTCAACTATGTGAAGAAGAAAAGGATGACAGGAGTGAAGGTAGGACCGATTAGAGATAAAAGTGTGAAGATGTGCCTGGAGGCTGTGGAAGTGAGCGAGGTCCTCAATGAATACTTATCTTCGGTATTCACCAATGAGAGGGAACTTGATGATGGTGAGGACAATATGAGTGAGTTTGATGTTAAGTGAGGAGCATGTTCATATTAAGGGAGAGGAGGTGTTGGAGTTGTTAAAGTACATTCGGATGGATAAGTCCCCAGGGCCTGATGGAATATTCCCCAGGCTGCTCCACGCGGCGAGGGAAGAGATTGCTGAGCCACTGGCTAGGATCTTTATGTCCTCATTGTCCACGGGAATGGTACTGGAGGATTGGAGGGAGGCGAAAGTTGTCCCCTTGTTCAAAAAAGGTAGTAGGGATAGTCCGGGTAATTATAAACCAGTGAGCCTTACATCTGTGGTGGAAAAGCTGTTGAGAAAGATTCTTAGAGATCGAATCTATGGGCATTTAGAGAATCATGGTCTGATCAGGAACAGTCAGCATTGCTTTGTGAAGGGTAGATCGTGTCTAACAAGCCTGATAGGGTTCTTGAGGAGCTGACCTGATGAGGGTAGTGCAGTGGATGTGATCTACATGGATTTTTGTAAGGCATTTGACAAGGTTCCACACGGTAGGCTTATTCAGAAAGTCAGAAGGCGTGGGATCCAGGGAAGTTTGGCCAGGTGGATTCAGAATTGGCTTGCCTGCAGAAGGCAGAGGGTCATGGTGGAGGGAGTACATTCAGATTAGAGGGTTGTGACTAGTGGTGTCCCACAAAGGTCTGTTCTGGGCCTTCGACTTTTCATGATTTTTATTAACGACCTGGATGTGGAAGTAGAAGGGTGGGTTGGCAAGTTTGCAGATGACACAAAGGTTGGTGGTGTTGTAGATAGTGTTGAGGATTGTCGAAGATTGCAGAGAGACATTGATAGGAGAAGTGGGCTGAGAAGTGGCAGATGGAGTTCAACCTGGAGAAGTGTGAGGTGGTACACTTTGGAAGGACAAACTCCAAGGCAGAGTACAAAGTAAGCGACAGGATACTTGGTAGTGTGGAGGAGCAGAGGGATCTGGGGGTACATGTCCACAGATCCCTGAAAGTTGCCTCACAGGTAGATAGGGTAGTTAAGAAAGCTTATGGTGTGTTAGTTTTCATAAGACGAGGGATAGAGTTTAAGAGTTGCAATGTAATGATGCAGCTCTATAAAACTCTAGTTAGGCCACACTTGGAGTACTGTGTCCAGTTCTGGTCGCCTCACTATCAGAACGATATGAAAGCATTGGAAAGGGTACAGAGGAGATTTACCAGGATGCTGCCTGGTTTAGAGAGTATGGATTATGATCAGAGATTAAGGGAGCTAGGGCTTTACTCTTTGGAGAGATGGAGGATGAGAGGAGACATGATAGTGGTGTACAAGATATTAAGAGGAACAGACAGAGTGGACAGCCAGTGCCTCTTCCCCAGGGCATCACTGCTCAGTACAAGAGGACACGGCTTTAAGGTAAGGGGAGGGAAGTTCAAGGGGGATATCAGAGGAAGGTTTTTCACTCAGAGAGTGGTTGGTGCATGGAATGCACTGCCTGAGTCAGTGGTGGAGGCAGATACACTAGTGAAGTTTAAGAGACTACTAGACAGGTATATGGAGGAATTTAAGGTGGGGGTTATACGGGAGGCGAGGTTTGAGGGTCAGCACAACATTGTGGGCTGAAGGGCCTGTAATGTGCTGTACTATTCTATGTTCTGTGGTGTGGGAGACAATGGCCTGGAGGGGTCCTGTTCAAGGGGTAAGTAAGAGGAGTTGTCTGACAGTTGGTGCTGAGACTCAGCAAGATAGAGTTCAGTATGCCAGACCACTACAGCAGCTCCCTTATCTGCAGGTTTGATGGTGAGATTAGGTTTAGTGTGGAGGGAGTGGAAAGCTGAGCGTTTGGAAGGAGTGAGGTTGGAACAGGAGTGTTGAAGTCCAGACAGTTCATGTCCTGTCGGCAGTTGGCAATGAAAAGTTCCAGAGCAGGCAGAGACCAGGGCAGGGTGTCCAGGAAGAGGAGGAGGACTGAAGATGGGAGAAAGAGTCATCGGTGCAGGGTGGGGTGTTCTTGCCAAAGAAATAGGCTTGGGGACCTTGCTGTCCTTATTGAGGTGACTGATGTCCCAGTTTCCCAAGTGTCTGATGGTGAGTGACAGATTGATTCTGTTTGTTTGTGTCTGAGATGTACAGCATGGGAACAGGCCCTTCAGCCCCACTTCTTCAAACTAACCAAGATGCTGTTCTGGACATTGGTCTGTATTTTGCTTGATCCCTGGAAACCAGGGGTTCCCATCCTGAGGTCTATGGCATTAAAATGGTTGTGAACCCCTGCTCTAAACCTTTCCTATCCATGTACCGTTGATATATCTATTAAATGTTGTCATTGTACCTGCCACTACCTACTACTCTGACACCTCGTTTGATACACATCCACTGCCTTTGTGTGAGAGTGTTGCACTTCAGTTCCCTATTAAATAATCTCTTGCACACTGACTAACAATGCCACCTACATTATCATCCAGATCATTAATAGATATCACAAACAAGTCACGGCTCAGCACTGGTCGCAGACTCCAATCAGCAAAGCAACCCTCCATGCTTTTTTTTTACAAAACTGTAGAAGTTTATCTACAGCACATATACAGAAGGTACAGATATTCAATATTTACAAGACAGAAAGTATACTCAGATTAAAATATGGCTACTCCTGTCTATAAAACAGTCAATACCCTGGAGGGCCCACCACTCTCAGAAGTCCCCCCACTGTACCCATCACACCCGTGTGCTCGCTCTCCAAGGACAGCCGGGCATAAAAGTATCATCAGAAAAGGGACAGGCAGTCGGCCCAGGCAGCACCCTCTACCTCCTACCATAAACCAGCCTCAACCCATCAATCACCAAGTTCCTGTCTGATCCCATTAACATCAGCCTTAGTCTGAGTAGAGTTTAAGAATAGTAAAGGGAAAACATCACTGGTGGGAGCTGTCTATAGGCCAACTAATAAATATATCACAGTGGCAGAAGAGATGAACCAAGAAATAACTGAGGCTTGTATGAACGGAACGGCAGTTGTCATGGGGGATTTTAACTTCCACAAAGATTGGGTGAATCAGGTTGTTCAAGGAAGTCTTGAAGAGGACTTTATAAAATGCATCCATGATGGCTTTCTTGAGCAGCATGTTAGTGAACCTACAAGGGTAAATGCTATCTTAAATCTTGTCCGATATGATGAGACAGGTAAGATTAACAACCTTGTAGTTAGGGAACCTCTTGGAAAGAGTGATCATAGTGTGATTGAATTTCACATTCAGATGGAGGATGAAATAGTTAGATCTAAAGCTAGTGTATTATGCTTGAACAAAGGAGACTACAATGGATGAGGGAGATGTTGGCTAATGTGGATGGGGGCACAAGCCATTTGACAGTTGAGAAACAGTGGAATACTTACAGCGATTTTTCACAGTGCTCAACAAAAGTATATTCCAGTCAAAAGTAAGGACAGTAAGTGTGGGGAGAGCCAGCCTTCGACAACTAAGGAAATAAAAGATAGTATCAAATTAAAAGCTCATGTGTACAAAGACACAAAGTAGTGGGAGACTGGAGGACTGGGAAATCTTTTAAAAGCAACAGAGATTACCAAACAAGATATAAAGAAAGGGAAGATAGAGTATGAAAGTAAATTAGCACAAAATATAAACACAAAGGCATGGCTTGGACTGGACAAGGATCTTGGACGTGGCGAGGACAGGACGTGACCCCGAAGCCTTGACTTGGTCGAGGAAGAGACAAGAACGCAGAGCCTTGGGAGAGACAGGAACATGGAACACAGAGCCAGGACCCTTCCTTGGAAACAGGACGAAGAGCCGGGACTCGTTACACAGAACATAGAGCTGGGACCCTTCCTTGAGTACAGGAAGTAGGGCCGGGACTCATTACACAGAATGCAGAATACAGTGAGACTGTTCCTAACACAAGGTAGTGGCAGACGGCCAGACCTACCTAGCGAAGGTGTGGACATGGAGACAGTTCAAAACAGCGAAAGACAGTTCTTTATCTTGCTCCGGTGGTTGAACTTGATAGCAGTGAAGGCAAGGCTCCAGGAGGAAGGTGAAGGGAAGGGATACAGACAAGGGGTTTGGACAGGAACAATCCAGCAGCCAGAGGCTGAACCCTGAAGCTATTTATGAGACCAGCCCAAACAGAAATCAGCTGCCTCAACAGAAACTGGGGAAAACTGGAAAACCTGGAATAAGGAACATGGACCGGACTGTGAACCGGAATGCGGATTTCGCGGACCAGACCATCCATGACACCACCGTGGCTGACAAGTGAAGTCAGAGCCAAAGTAAAAGCAAAAGAGAGGGCATACACGGAAGCCAGAGCTAGAAGGAAGGTGGAGGATTGGGGAGCTTTAAAAACTTGCAGAAGGTCATTCGGAAGGAAAAGATGAATGATGAGAGGAAGCTGGCAATTAATATCAAAGAAGATACTAAAAGCTTTTTTAAGTATATAAAGGGTAAAGCAGAGTTGAGCGTAGATATAGGACCAATACAAAATAATGCTGGAGATATTGTAATGAGAGATGCAGAGATGGCAGAGGAACTGAATGTGTATTTTGCATCAGTCTTCACAGTGGAAGACATCTGCAGTATACCGGATATTCAAGAGTGTCAGGGAAGTGAAGTTTGTGAGTGAAAATTAAGACTGAGAAGGTGCTCAGGAAGCTTAATGGTCTGAGGGTGGATAAATCTCCTGGACCTGATGGAATGCACCCTCAGGTTCTGAAGGAAGCAGTTGGAAAGATGGCAGAGGCATTAACGATGATCTTTCAAGAATCGATAGATTCTGGTATTGTACCAGATGACTGGAAAATTGCAAATGTTACTCTGCCATTTAAGAAGAGTGGAGGGCAGCTGAAAGGAAACTATAGACCTGTTAGCCTGACATCAGTGGTTGGGAAGTTGTTGGAATCGATTGTTAGGGATGAGATTACGGAGTACCTGGAGGGACATGACAAGATAGGCCAAAGCCAGCATGGTTTCCTGAAAGGAAAATCCTGCCTGACAAACCTACAGCAATTCTTTGAGGGAATTACAAGCAGGATAGACAAAGGAGATGTAGTAGACGTGGTGTACTTGGATTTTCAGAAGGCCTTTAACAAGGTGCTGCATATGAGGCTGCTTAGCAAGGTAAGAGCACATGGAATTACAGGGAAGTTACTAGCGTGAGTGGAGAATAGGCTGGACAGCAGAAAACAGAGAGTGGGAATAAAGGGATCCTATTCTGTCTGGCTGCTGGTAACAAGTGGAGTTCCACAGGAGTTGATGTCTGGACCATTGCATTTTACGATCGATGTCAATGATTTGGACTATTAATGAATTTGTGGCTAAATCTGCCGATGCTACTAAGATCGGTGATGGAATGTGTTGTGTTGAGGAAACAGGGAGCCTGCAGAGAGACTTAAATGGTTTAGGAGAATGGGTAAAGAAGTGGCAAATGAAATACAATGCTGGAAAGTGTATGGTCATGCACTTTGGTGGAAGAAATAAGCCAGCAGACTATTATTTAGATAGGGAGATCTAAAAGATGCAAAGAGACTTGAGAGTACTTGTACAAGATACCCTAAAGGTTAACCTTCAGGTTGAGCCATTTGCAAAGAAGGCGAATGCAACGTTGGCATTCATTTCTAGAGGTATAGAATATAAGAGCAAGGATGTGATGTTGAGGCTCTATAAGGCATTCGTGAGACCACACTTGGAGTACTGTGTGCAGTTTTGGGCTCCTTATTTTAGAAAGGATATACTGACATTGGAAAGTGTACAGAGAAGATTCACGAGAATGATTCCAGGAATGAGGAAAGTCTGGCAGCTCTTGGGCTGTATACCCCGGAGTTCAGCAGAATGAAGGGGGATCTCATAGAAACATTGCAAATGTTAAAAGGCCTAAACAGATTAGATATGGCAAAGTTGTTTCCCATGGTAGGGGATTCTATGATAAGAGGGCAGGACTTCAGGATTGACAGATGTTCTTTTGGAACTGAGATGCAGAGAAATTACTTTAGTCAGAGGATGGTAAATCTGTGGAATTTGTTGCCACGAGCAGCTGTGGAGGCCAAGTCATTGGGTGTATTTGAGGCAGAGATAGATAGGTTCTTGATTAGCCAGGGCATCAAAGGGTACGGGAGAAGGCAGGGGAGGGGGATGACTGGATGAGGTGGATCAGCCCATGACTGAATGGCAGAGCACACTCGATGGCCAAATGGCCTACTGCTGCTCCAATATCTTATGGTCAAACATATCAGCCAATGATGCAGTGCTGACCTTTTAACCTGCTCTATGATAAATATAACCCTTCCCTTTCACATTGCTCTCCATTTTTTCCATCCCCGTTCTTGTCTGAGTATATTAAATGCCCCAATATATATATCTCTACCACCACCCTTACAGAATATTTCATGCAACCACCAATCTCTGTGTAAAAATCTTCATCTGACATCCCCCCCCTAGACTTTTCGACAATCTCCTTAAAATGATACCACCTCGTATTAGCCATTGCTGCCCTGGGAAATTCTTTCTATGGATTATGCTGACCACCCTCATTGCGAACTATTTATCCCTCAGAATCCTGTTAGATCTCTCCCCTCCAACTTTATATCGATCAGTTCTTTAGTCCCCATTCCTTAGGAAAAACAGGTCTGGTCAATTAATCCAGATGCAAGGGTTCAAACATAATCACAGCTGACTTCAAATGTCACGTATATATAGCCTTAAAATATATACATGTACTTGCAAATTTAGGTCAACAGGTTTTGGAGGAAGTCAAGTTTCAGAATGAGAAGGCAACGGGATAGAATTACAGTCGTGTGTTACCAGACTTAACCCACACAAGGCGCTGCAATGATTAACAAATGGAATGCCAGGTTATTGGGTGAGACAGAGAACAAGAGAAAAATAGATTAACACTATGCGTGGGGGTGGGGGAGACTGGTGAGTCATATCTCTTCTGAAAGAGACTACTAGCGAATAAGGAAGCACAGCTGAGAGAAAAACAGAACCTATGGCAGGTCGCCCCCCTGGAGGGGAGATTACAAACTACAGGAACATCTCTGCAGTTGAGCGACAGAGACTTGGCTCCGATTCTAGGGACCGCACTTTCGGAAGACAGGATTTCCTAGTGTGGGTCAAGAATTACAATCAGAATCAGGTTTATTATCACTGACATTTGTTGTGAAATTTATTGTTCTGCGGTAGCAGGACAGTACAGTAAGTAATTTTACATTACAGTAAGAAAATAAATAGGTGGTACAGGATAGTGTGGGACTGTTGATGGTTCATTCAGAAATCTGACAACACATACATTGACACATCCAAACCAGACAGTGATGCAACGATTATGAACGCTGTCTGTGGTACATCTGTAGAAGGTGGCATGAGTGAGGGATTGTGATTGTGTATAAAGATAGGGGTGGGGGGGGGAGAGATGGGAGAGAAGAGCGCTGTCCTCCAAGCAAAGGAAGTTCAAGTGAAGTTGTACCAAATTTATTGTCGTGTGTAAAAGGCACCATTACAGTCTCGAGACACGAGAGACTGCAGACGCAGGAATACAGAGCAACACACAAAATGCTGGAGGAAAGTCAACAGGGCAGGCAGTATCTGTGGAGGGAAACAGACAGTCCAGTTCTGTTCAGAGGAAGGGTCTTGAGGGGAAATGTTGATTGTCCATCTCCCTCCATAGATGCTGCCTGACCAGTCCCCTGGTGAGAACCCAAATGCTGTCGCCCACCAACACCTCTCCAGCAGCTCAGGTGTTGCAATGGAAAACTTACCTGCAGCAGCATTACTGATGCAGACAACGGCATAAAACTTAAATCCTGCAAAAATTATACACGGCAGTGAAGAAAGTGTTCTCGAAAGGATGAGGGGAGAGTGAACAGAGGAGTTTCACATCATGAACGGTTTAACGGAGGATAGTTTCCAGTAGAAAATCAGGCAGTAAACGGTTTAATGAGATGATGACGGTGGTAGCAAAATAAATGGTTTCTGCACCTGTAATTCTCGGTCAGATGGAACTCTGTCAATGGGATCTGATCAGGTAGCTCTTGTGGGGCTGTGGGCAAATAAAAGGGATGCGGGGAACAAGCTGGGGACTGTAACTGAGTAATTGGTAACTTCCCGATTGGGTGGGAGAGATGGTTGTCTCACACCGCACTCACAGACAGTATTCCTGTCTCAGTTGGAAATGCTCGGTGTCACACTGCAGTTAGTGGAATCTTCTGGATTCCAGGATAGGAGCAAAAATTAAATTTCTGGGACATCTCTGTGGGTCAGGCAGTAGCAGTGGAGACAAGGAGGTGGCCAAGATCATGATTCAGGGAGAAATTAGGCCGCATTGCTGGATTCCAGCATCAAAGTACATTTCTTATCAAAGTATGTTGCAGTGTACGACCCTGGGGTCCAACTTCCCGCAGGCAGCCAGGAAACTAAACAACACCATGAAATATGTTCAAAGAAAACAAACAACCAAAGTGCGAAACAAACAAATTGTAGAAACAGCAAAAAATGATCAAATAACACACAGAATATTAAGCATCAAACTGCAGAGTCCTTCAAATGGTCTAGGAATGTTTGGTGTAATTCCTTGCCGTTCAATTTAGCACACTGCCATCATTGACTGCAGGCCACAGAGACAGTCCACATCAAAATGCCCTGGATTAAATTGCTCAAAATATCAATTTTTAAAAAAGGAGGAACTAAAAACCAGAAACACATGGAACATGAATGCTAGAGTCCTCTATAAATGAGACCAATCAACAAGCTACATCAATCAAACAATACCTAAGACACATGATTCTGCAGCTTCATAAAACATAGAAACTTACAGCACATTACAGGCCCTATGGCCCAAAATGCTGTGTTGACCTTTTAACCTACTTGAGAGAATGCCAAGAATTACTCTCGAATTTCCCTGGCGCATAGCCCTCTATTTTTCTGAGCTCCATGTACCTGTCTAAGAGGCCCTTAAAAGACCCTATTCTATCCACCTCCACCACCGCCACCAGCAGTGTATTCCACACACCCACCACTCTCATGTGAAAAAACTTACCCCTAACATTCTCTCAGTACCCACTTACAAGCACCTTAAAACTATGTCCCCTTTTCAGCCCTGGGGAAAAGCCTCTGGCTATCCACATGATCAATATCCCTCATCAGCTAGCAAGAGGGAGAGGGAGACCAGTCAAGTGCAGGCAGACAGCGCTGAACACCCACTGGCCTTCCGCTCTTGTCCTTGACAATTTCAATCTTGCTTGATAGTTTTATCAGCGACATCAGCAAATAACTCATGCTCTGTCATTAGGCCACAGACTCCGTTCTCAACCTTGCCTTCAACACTTGGATTCGGGGCATTAATAACAGTGAAAAAGAGAAAGAAAAAATGTAAAAGGCTTAGCTCTATTCGTCAACTGTACATGACAGATGGAAACATTCAATGAAAGGTGTTGTTTTGTATCAATGACCAACACAGTCTGTCTGAGGATTGTGCTGGGATCAGCCTGCATGTGTTGCCACACTCTGACACCAAAATAGCATGTCCAAACAGAACATTGATTTCTCTAATGGCCCACTCTCCTTTCCTATCAGATTCCTTCTTCTTAATCCCCCGTCAGAAGGAAATTAGACTGCACACCCATTGCATTTTGAATAAGATGCTGGAAGAAACAAAACAAGACTGAAAATACTTGAAATCTGCAGCAGAATTGGCAAAGTTTGAATCAATTCCTGGACATCAACGTGGAACGCAAACTCTATTCATCTCTCCACAGATCCTGACTGACCTGTTGTGATTCTCATGCATCCAAAAGTGGGTCCAAAACTGAATGTGCGGTTATGGAATAGGCAGTTAGAGTGAGCACCCCCTCAAAAACAAGAATACAGTTTTTGATACTCTTGTGGCGGATGACCTCCTGGGAGAATGCCACAGCGACCGGGTTACAGGCACTGAGCATGGGTCTGTGGTGCAGAAGGGAAAGAGAGAGAAGAAGGGTGCGGAAGTGATAGGGGACTCGATAGTGAGGGGAACAGGCAGGAGATCCTGTGGACGTGAACAGTACACCCAGATGGTAGGTTGCCTCCAGGACCCAGGGTCAGGGATATCACATATCGTGTCAACATTTTGGAGAGAGTCCTGAAAAGAAAATTTAGGGAGCTGGGTAGAAAGCTGAGAAACAAGACTGCCCAGGTAGTAATTTCTGGATTGCTGCCTGTGCCACGTGCCAGTGAGGGTAGAAACAGGAGGATTTGGCAGGTAAATGTGTGGCTGAGAAGCTGGTGCAGGGGCCAGGCTTCAGGTTCTTGGATCATTGGGATCTCTTCTGGGGGAGGTATGACCTGATCAGAAGTGATGGGTTGCACCTGAACCCGAGGGGGACCAATATTCCTGTGGGCAGGTTTGTTAGAGCTGTTGGGGAGGGTTTAAGCTAATTTTGTAGGGGGGTGGGAACTGGAGTGAAGGGACTCGGGATAGGACGGATGGTAAAAATGGTAATGATAGCCTGCAGTCAGACTGTCAGGAAGGGCAGGCAGGTGATGGAAGTCAGTTGCAGCCAACAGGCTGAGTATCAAAACTTTAGGGATGCAGAATCAGAAAGGACAGCAAATATGATAAGCAAGGTGTTGTATCTAAATGCGCGTAGCACAAGAAATAAGGTGGATGATCTTGTTGCATATTACAGATTGCCAGGTATGATGTTGTGGCCGTCACTGAATCATGGGTGAAGGATGGTTGTAGTTGGGATCTGAATGTCCAAGGTTATACATTATATCGGAGTGATAGGAAGGTAGGCAGAGGGGGTGGTGTGGCTCTACTGATAAATAATGGCATCAAATCAGTAGAAAGATGTGACATCGGATCAGAAGATGTTGAATCCTTGTGGGTGGAGTTAAGAAACAGCAAGCTGTCCTAGCCAGTAAAGTTGAAAACGCTATCACATGTTGAGCGGAAGCAGACACTTTGCTTGCTTCCTCTGGAATAATCCCAAAAATTGCTGTAAGTGAATTGGGTTGAACATCCACATCTATAACTTTAGATAATATTCCAAACACATCCCTTCAAAAATGGTTTAAGCTTACACATGACCAAAATATATGAGTTAGAGTAGCCACTTCTGCATTACATCTGTCACAAATAGGGATAATATTAGTAAAAATATACGCCAATTTATCTTTGGACATATGGGCCAAAGATATGTTACTAACTTAAATTGAATTAAGGTATGGCGTGTGCAGATAGATGAATTATTGACTAGTATCTTGCTGTACTGGAAAGAATCTAATCCACCTACTGGCAGTGATCACAGTATGATTGAGCTCCAGTATGAAAATTGATAGGGATAAAGTAAAGTCAGATGTAGCAGTATTTCAGTGGAGTAAGGGAAATTACAGTGGTATGACAGAGGAGTTGGCCAAAGTAAATTGGAAAGAGCTGCTGGCAGGGATGTCAGCAGAGCAGCAATGGTGTGTGTTTCTAGGAAAAATTAAGAAGGTGCAGGGCATGTATATTCCAAAAAAGAAGAAATACTCAAATAGAAACATAGAAAACCTACAGCACAAAGTTGCGCCGAACATGTCCCAACCCTAGAAATGACTAGGCTTACCTATAGCCTGTTTTTCTAAGCTCCATGTATCTATCTAAAAGCCTCTTAAAGACCCTATCGTATCCGCCTCCACCACCTTTGCCGGCAGCCCATTCCACGCACTCACCACTCTCTGTGTAAAAAACCTACCCCTGACATCTCCTCTGTACCTACTCCCCAGCAACTTAAACCTGTGTCCTCTTGTGGCAACCATTTCAGCCCTGGGAAAAAGCCTCTGACTATCCACACGATCAATGCCCCTCAACAACTTATACACCTCTATCAGGTCACCTCTCATTCTTTGTCTCTCCAAGGAGAAAAGGTTGAGTTCACTCAACCTATTCTCATAAGGCATGCTCCCCAATCCAGGCAACATTCTTGTAAATTTCCTCTGCACATGTTCTGTGGCTTCCACATCCTTCCTGTAGTGAGGCGACCAGAACTGAGCACAGTACTCCAAGTGGGGTCTGACCAGGGTCCTATATAGCTGCAACATTACCTCTAGGCTTCTAAATTCAATTCCAAGATTGATGAAGGCCAATACACTGTACGCCTTCTTAACAACAGAGTCAACCTGCGCAGCTGCTTTGAGTGTCCTATGGACTCGGACCCCAAGATCCCTTTGATCCTCTACGCAGCCAAAAGTCTTACCATTAATAATATATTCTGCCAAAATGAACCACTTCACACTTATCTGGGTTGAACTCCATCTGCCACTTCTCAGCCCAGTTTTGCATTCAATTGATGTCCTGCTGTAACGTCTGACAGCCCTCCACACTATCCACAACACCTCCAACCTTAGTGTCATCAGCAAACTTACGAACCCATCCCTCCACTTCCTCATCCCGGTCATTTTCAAAAATCCGGAAGAGTAAGGGTCCCAGAACAGATTCCTGAAGCACACCACTGGTCACCAACCTCCATGCAGAACATGACCCATCTAGAAACACTCTTTGCCTTCTTTCGGCAAGCCAGTTCTCGATTCACAAAGCAATGTCCCCTTGGATCCCATGCCTCCTTACTTTCTCAATAAGCCTTGCATGGGGTACCTTATCAAATGCCTTGTCAAATGCCATATACACTACATCTACGGCTCTTCCCTCATCAATATGTTTAGTCACATCCTCAAAAAATTCAATCAGGCTCGTAAGGCATGACCTGCTTTTGACAAAGCCATGCTGACTATTCCTAATCACATTATACCTCTCCAAATGTTCATAAATCCTGCCTCTCAGGATCTTCCCATCAACTTACCAACCACTGAGGTAAGAGTCGCTGGTCTATAATTTCCTGGTCTATCTCTACTCCCTTTCTTGAATAAAGGAACAACATCTGCAACCCTCCAATCCTCTGGAACCTGTCCCGTCCCTATTGATGATGCAAAGATCATCGCCAAAGGCTCACCAATCTCCTCCCTCACCTCCCAAAATAGCCTGGATTACATCTCATCCAGGCCTTCTCATGGTCCCTTCTGGCTCCCCTAATTTCCTTCTTCAGCTCCTTCCTAGTAGCCTTATAATCTTCTAGATCTCTAACATTACCTAGCTCTCTGAAACTTTTGTAAGCTTTTCTTTTCCTCTTGACCAGATTTATTACGGCCTTTGTACACCACGGTTCCTGCGCCCTACCATAACTTCCTGATCTCATTGGAATGTACCTGAAATAAAAATACAAATATTCCCTGAACATTTGCCACATTTCTTCTGTGCTTTTCCTTGAGAACATCTGTTTCCAATTTAAGATTCCAATTTTCCGCCTGATAGCCTCATAATTCCTCTTAATCCAATTAAATGCTTTTCTAACTTGTCTGTTCCTATCTCTCTCCAATGCTATGGTAAAGGAGAGAGAATTATGGTCACTATCCCACTGAGAGATCTGACACCTGACCAGATTCATTTCCCAATACCAAATCAAGTACTGCCTCTCCATTTGTAGGCTTATCTACATATTGTGTCAGGAAACCTTACTGAACACACCTAACAAACTCCACCCCATCTAAACCCCTTGCTCTAGGGAGATGCCAATCTATATTTGGGAAATTAAAATCTCCCATCATGACAACTCTGTTATTATTACACCTTTCCAGGATCTGTTTCCCTATCTGCTCCTCGATATCCCTAATACTATGGGCGGCCTATAAAAACAGCCAGTAAAGTTATTGACCCTTTCCTGTTCCTAACCTCTTCCCACAGAGACTTTGTAGACAATATCTCCTTGACATCCACCTTTCCTGCAGCCATGACACTATCGCTGATCAACAGTGCCACACCCCACCTCTTTTACCTCCCTCCCTGTCCTTTCTGAAACATCTAAAACCCAGCACTTGAAGTAACCATTCCTGTTGCTGAGCCATCCAAGTCTCTGTAATGGCCACCACATCATATCTCCAAGTACTGATCCACGCTCTAAGCTCATCCGCTTTGTTCACAACACTCCTTGCGTTAAAATAGACACATCTTAAGCCTTCAGTCTAAGCGCTTCCCTTCTCTAACACCTGCCTATCCTCCCTCACACGCTGTCTCCTATCTTTCTCTATTTGAGAGCCAGATGCCTCTTCCCCAGATTCCTCAGTTTGGCACCTGAGAACATTTCTATCACATACAAACCTTGGATTTCTGTCCACACAAGAAGTCCTCATATGACCTTTATCCTCCTCCACCTCACCATCTGCTCTAACACTATGGTTCCCCTCCACTCAAATGGTAAAATAGTACATCCATGGCCGACAAGGGAAGTCAAAGCTATTGTAAAAGCAAAAGAAAGGGCACACAAGAAAGCAAAAATTAGTGGGAATGTAGAGAATTGGGAAGTTTCCAAAGCCTACAAAGTGCAACTGAAAAAATCATTGGAAGGAAAACGATTGAATATGAAAGCAAGCTAGCAAATAATGTCAAAGTAGATAGGAAAAGTTTTTTCAAGTTTGTTGAAAATAAAAGAAAAAAATAAGAGTGGATATAGGACCGCTAGAAAGTGAGGCAGGAAAAATAATGATGGGGGTCAAGGAGCTGGCTGATAAATGAAATGAGAGAGAAGGTGAAAGTTGAAGAGACCTAAAGGTACATGAGTCACCCAGACCAGAGGAACTGCACCCTAGGATTCTGAAAGAGGTAGGTTAGAGATTGTGGTGGCATTAGAAATGATCTTTCAAAAATCATTAGACTCTGGCATGGTGCCGGAGGACTGGAAAATTGCAAATGTCACTCCACTCTTAAAGAAAGGAGGAAGGTAGTAGAAGGGAAATTATAGACCAGTTAGCCTGACCTCAGTGGTAGGGTAGATGTTACAGCCAATTGTTAAGGATGAGGTTATGGAGTACTTAGTGACACAGGTCAAGATAGGACAAAGTCAGCATGGTTTCCTTCAGGGAAAATCCTGCCTGACAAACCTGTTGGAATTCTTTGAGGAGATTACAAGTAGGATAGATAAAGGGATGCAGTGGATGTTGGACTTTCAGAAGGCCTTTGACAAGGTGCTACACAAGAAGCTGCTTACCAAATTACAGCCCATGGTATTAAAGGAAAGTTACTAACATGGTTAGAGCATTGGCTGATTAGTAGGGGGCAGCAAGTGGGAATAAAAGGATCCTTTTCTGGTTGGCTGCCAGTGACTAGTGGTGTTCTGCGGGGGTCGGTGTTGAGACCACTTCTTTTATGCTGTATATAAACGATTTAGATGATGGAATAGATGGCTTTGTTGCCAAGTTTGCAGATGAAATGAAGACTGGTGAAGGGGCAGGTAGCGTTGAGGAAACAGGTAGGATGCAGAAGGACCTAGACAGATTAGGAGAATGGGCATGAAAGTGGCAAATGAAACACAATGTTGGAAAATGCATGCTCATGCACTTTGGTAGTAGAAATAAATGAGTTGTAAATGGGAAAAAAATCATAAAATCTGAGATGCAAAGGGACTTGGAAGTCCTTGTGGAGAACACCCTGAAGGTTACCTTGCAGGTTGAGTCAGTGGTGAGGAAGGCAAATGCCACGTTAGCATTCATTTCAAGAGGTCTAGTATACAAGAGCAGGGATGTGATGCTGAGGCTTTATAAGGCACTGGTGAGGGTTCACCTTGAATACTGTGAACAGTTTTGGGCCCCTCATCATAGAAAAGATGCGGTGGTATTGGAGGGGTCCAGAGGAGGAGAGGAGGTTCACAAGGATGATTCCAGGAATGAAAGGGTTATCATACGAGGAACGTTTGATGGCTCTGGGTCTGTACTCATTGGAATTCAAAAGGATGGGTGGGGGGGGGGTGATTTCATTGAAACATTTTGAATGTTGAAAGGCCTAGACAGAGTAGATGTGGAAAGGATGCCCCCATGGTGGGGGAATCTAGGATAAGAGGGCACAGTCTCAGGATAGAAGGGCGCCTTTTCAAAACAGAAATGTTAAGAAATCTCTTTAGCTACAGGGTGGTGAATTTGTGAAATTTGTTGCCACATGCAGCTATGGAGGCCAGGTCATTGGGTTTATTTATGGCAGAGATTGATAGGTTCTTGATTGGGCACAGCATCAAAGATTACGGGGAGAAGGCTGGGAACTGGGGTTCCGGAGACAAAAGAAAAGGGACACCATGATTGAGTGGGGGAGCAGACTCGATGGGCCAGATGGCCTAAATCTGCTCCTATGTCATGGTCTATCTGATTCAAAGCCGAGATCCTGGTTCTATCTGTCTCATAACAGCTTCCCGTGTTCTGCCTGGGCAGCCTGCAACCTGGTGGCATCAACATTGAATTCTCAAACTTCCGGTGGTCGCTCCCTCTCCGTCACTTTTCCTGTTTAATCGTCTCTCTCCTCCTGATCCAACAGCCCCATCACCCTATCTCTTTCCCCTCCTTCCCCAACCTCTCCATCTGCCCATCACCCACACACTCCTCCCCACTCTCTCCATCTGCCCATCACCCACACACTCCTCCGCCTCCGTCTCCATCTGCCCATCACCCACACTCCTCCCCCACCCTCTCCATCTGACCATCCCCCACACACTTCTCCCCACCCTCTCCATCTGCCCATCACTCACACACTCCTCCCCCTCCGTCTCCATCTGCCCATCACCCACACACTCCTCCCCACCCTCTCCATCTGCCCATCACCCACACACTCCTCCCCACCCTCTCCATCTGCCCATCACTCACACACTCCTCCCCACCCTCTCCATCTGCCCATCACACACACACCCACCCTCTCTATCTGCCCATCATCCTCACTCTCCTCTCCATCTCCCTCCCTTTATTCCAGGCTCCAATTTCCCCTCCTGTCAGATTCCAAAATCTTCAGCCCGTTGTCACTGACACCTCTCACCTCCCAGTATCTGACACATTTCTGCCCCTCCCTCATCTACCTGTCACCCCCCCCCCCCCCCCACCTGGATCGAGCCATCACCTGCCCATTTCCCTCCATAGATGTTAACTGACACGCTGGGAGACACCGGTGCTTTGCATGTTACCACCACTTGTCTCAGTTGCTCTGTACTTGTGCGGTGGACTTTAGGACCCGGGGGAACTCAGGACCCGCCGCCCGCGGCTGCTGCTGAATCCGCAGTGTTTCTGTTCTGTTGACGGATGCGGTGAACGAGTTAAAATTAATGGTTCGATAATTTCCACATCATGTTTATTTCACTTTCCGCACATTTATATTTACACTGACTGACTCCTGACTCCGGTCCCGGGACCCGACCCATTTACAGACCCGGAGCGGAACCGGAGCAGATTCTCAGCCACTGGTTTGTATCCCAAGTCCAGAACAAAGGATAAAGTTTCTCCGTGAATTTATTCCCAGTGAAGGTGTGGAGATGGGACTTGGTCTCCGCGTTGTAAAATGAAACTGTCCCGGACTCGTAACTGAGATAAACTCCCACCCTCCCGGGGATGGGATCGGCAGGGAGACGGGACACAGGGGAGGTGAGAACCCACATCTCATCATTCATCCGCCGGATGATCCAGAATCCGATCTCAGGACTCACTGTGAACTCTCCCTTCCTCTTCACAGACTCTGCAGCGACTCCCAGACTCCAGCGCCGATTCCCCATCACCTCCACCTCCCAGTAATGTCTCCCTGATGTGAATCCCTCCGATCCCAGCACACAAAGCCAGTATGTGAACCTCTTCCCGGTGTCAGGGAGATCCCTCAGGGTCCCGGTGTATCTCACACTCTTCCGATCCTCAGACACCTCGAGCCGCGGATGCGCCGTTTCCACATCCAGGGTGACAGAGACTGGGGGGGAGAGACAGAGAATTAGAGAGTCCCCGGGGATCGGGGGGAGACTAAGGCAGAGTGCCCCCAGGACCAGGGGATAGGATGCTGGGCTTCAAGCACAGACAGGTGGCTAACAGAAGCCTTTCCTGATGTTTGCCCTACCACAGAGGATGGACAACCAGCATATTCCTGAGAACTTATTTGACATGGAGAGCGGATTTTTCCCGATCAACACACACAGAATTCTGGAGGAGCTCAGTGGGTCAAGCAGCATATGTTAAGTGAGGTATACAGTTGCTGTTTCAAGGTATTTCCTCAAAAATGGAAAGAAAAGCGGTGGATAACAGTAGATAGATGTGAGGAATGGATGGAGCAACAGCTGATGAGGATGAGGTGAATGAACATTTAAAATGGAGGTGAGGCCCAATTCATTCGTGCTGACCAACTTATTCTATTGGTCTAGTTCCATTTGCCTGTATCTGCCATTACTCCTTCAAACCTTTCCTACCCACGTACCTGTCGAAGCAACAAATACAAAATGCTGAAGGAACCCAGCAGTCCAGGCAGCATCCATGGAAAAAAGTAAAGTCAACGTTTTGGGCTGAAACACTTTGGCAGGACTGGAGAGAAAATGCTGAGGAGTAGATTTAAAAGGTGGAGCTGGCGAGGGAGAGAAGCACCAGGTACAGGAGATGTTGTGGTCAAAGGAGCACGCACAACACGCTGGAGAAACTCAGCAGGTCAGGCAGCATCCATGGAAACGAGCAGTCAACATTTTGGGCTGAGACCCTTTATCAGGACTGAAGAGGGAGGGGGCAGGGCCCCATAAAGAAGGTGGGGGGGAGGGTGGGAAGGAGAAGGCTGGTAGGTGCCAGGTGAAAAGCCAGTAAGGGGAAAGATTGAGGGGGGGCAGGGGAAGCAGGGAGGGGATAGGCCAGAGGGGTGAAGAAGGAATGTAAGGGGAAAGCACTGCGGGTAGTAGAAGAAGACAGAATCAGGAGAGAGGTGATAGGCAGCTGGAGAATTCAATGTTCATACCAAGGGGCTGGAGACTACCTAGACGGTATATGAGATGTTGCTTCCCAACCCTAAGTTTGGCCTCATCATGGCAATAGAGGAGGCCATGTATGGACATTTCCGAATGGGAATGTGAAGCAGAGTTGAAGTGGGTGGCAACCGGGAGATCCTGTCTGTTGTGGCAGACGGAGCGGAGGTGTTCGATGAAGCGATCCCCCAATCTGTGTCGGGTCTCACCGATGTAGAGGAGGCCACACCAGGAGCACCGGATGCAATAGATTGCCCCAACAGACTCACAGGTGAAGTGTTGCCTCACCTGGAAGGACTGTTTTGGTGCCTGAATGGTGGTAAGAGAGCAAGTGTTGCAGAGATAAGTACCCGGTGGAGGTCTGTGGGGAGGGACGTGTGGACCAGGCAGTCACGAAGGGAACAATCTCTGTGAAAAGTGAAGAGGGGTAGAGAGGGAAAGATGTGCTTAGTGGTGGGGTCCTGTCGAAGGTGATGGAAGTTGCAGAGGATAATATGCTGGATCCGGAGGCTGGTGGAGTGGTAGGTGAGGACAAGGGGAACTCGGTCCCTGTTGTGGTGACGGGAGGATGGGGTAAGGGTTGAAGTGCAGGAAATGGAGGAGATGTGGGTGAAACCTGGAGGAGGAGGGATGAAGTAACAAGCTGGTAAGTTGATTGGCAAGATGAGCTGAGAGAGGGAAAAGGGGATGGGAAATGGAGAAGGGGGAGGGGTGGTTTGGGGGCATTACTGGAAGTTTAAGAATGAAGTTCTTGCCATCAGGTTGGAGGCTCCCCAAATGGAATATAAGGTGTTGTTCCTCCAACCCAAGTGTGGCCTTATTCTGACAGTGGAGGACATATCAGATTGGGAATCGGGAGTAGACACTGGGAGATCTTGTTCTGGCGGATGGAGTGTAGATGCTCGGTGAAGCGGTCTCCCAAACTACGTCCGGTCTCACCGATACAAAGGAGGCCACACCGGACACAGTGTATGACCCCAGTAGACTCACAGATCAAGTGTCCGCTCAGATGGAAGGACTGTTTAGGGCCCTGGATGGTAGTGCGAGAGAATGTGTAGAGGCAAGTGAAGCACGTTACCCTTGCAAGGATCAGTGCCAGGATGGAGATCTGTGGGGAGGGACGAGCATAGAAGGGAGTTGCGTGGGGCAGGAGGGAAAGATTGGCTTGGTGGTGGGATCCCATTGGAAGTGGCAGAAGTTTCAGAGAATTATTTGCCGGATGTGGAAGCTGGTGGGATGGTAGGTGAGGACAAGAGGAATCCTATCCCTGGCAAGGTGGCGGAGGATGGGGTAAGAGCAGACATGTGTGAAATGGAAGAGATGCGGTTGACGGTAGTGTTGATGGTGGAGGAAGGGAAGCCCCTCTCTTTGAAAAAGGAGGACATCCCCTTTATTCTAGAATAAAAAGCCTCATCCTGAGAGCAGAATCGGAGGCGACAGAGGAATTGAGAGATTGGATTTGCATTTTTACAAGTAGCAGGGTGGCATGAGGTATAGTCCAGGTAGCTGTGAGAATCCATTTATATTAGACATTTGTGGATAAGCTGTCACCAGAGATAGAAACAATGAGATCAAGAAAGGGAAGGGATGTATTGGAAATGGACCAGGTGAATTTGAGAGCAGGGTGGAAGTTGGAGGCAAAGTGGATGAAATCAACATGTTCAGCACAGGTGCGAAGCAACACCAATACAGTTATTGATGTAGCATAGGAAAAGTCACCAGCGTAGGACTGCAACATAAACTGTTCCATGTAGCCAACAAACAGGTGGGTATCACTGGGACCCACGTGAGTGTCCATGGCTACACCTTCTGTCTAAGTGAAGCGGGAGGAGCCAATGGAAAAATTATTGAGATTGAGGACAAGTTCCACTATGCGGAGGAGAGTAGTGGTGGAGGGGAACTGGTTAGTTCTGGTGCCCAGAAAAAAAATGGAGATCTTTGAGGCCTTTCCTGTCCCGATGTCTTTTCAATCACTGTAACTGTATCCACCTCTATTGTTTCCTTTGGCAGCCTCCTGAGCTCCAGGAAAACGACCCAGAATATTCAGCCTCTCCTTATAACCCAAACTCTCCAGTCCCAGTAACATCCTTGTAAATCTGTTTTACACCCTCTCAGTTTAATAACATCCTTCCTGTAGAAAGATCACCAGCACTGGACAGTGTGATCCAAATCATAAAGACAAGCTGGGTCTCCCTGATTAGTCCTCACCTTTCCAAATGAATGTAGATGCTGTCTCTCAGAATCCCCTCTATTAATGTTCCCTCCACTGACGTTAGGCTCACCGGTCTGTACTTCCCAGGCTTTTGCCGACAGTCGATCTTCAATAAATGTCCAACATTAGTCACCCTCCAGTCTTCTGAACCCTCACTCACAGCTATCGATGACACACATATCTCCAAAATGGACTCCACACTCTCCTCCTGAGCTTCCCACAAAGTCCTGGGATACACTTGATCAGGACCTGGGGATTTATCGACCTTTCTGCATTTTAGGACCTGCAGCACATTTGCTTCTGTAATGTGGTAGAAAATGAGGTTGATCACCTTCTGTAACACAGGAGAATTGAGGGCCCTGTGGAACTGGCACAGAAGAGGAGTTGAGCCATGGGACTGAGAAATGATGACAGGGAGGTTTAGAAAGATATGGGCCAAATGCAGGTAAATGGACTGGGAGGTGATCTGACAGAAATATATAAGGTTATGAGGGGTTAGATTGAGCAGAGGAGAAGGGGAGTGATGAGACAGGAGTCTGAAGTGACTGTGGACTGAAGATTGGTGAAAGATGGCAGGCACGATGCTCCAGGTAGCGGAAGGGTGGGGAGTGTGGACTGTGGAGTTGGGAGACAGTGGGAAGTGAATGACAGGTGGAGAGCAACACAGTGAAAGTTTTGATCGCTAGTCGGAGCGGGGTTGCGGGGAAGGTTGGGAGATGGGAAGGTGGGAGACAGCTGTGGGAGGGTGAGAAACAGGAGCACAAGGGCCAACCTGTGCTGGAATCTGATCAGTAAAGGAGGTTCCACTCTATCCGCCCAAAGGGGAACTTCCCAGTGGCCAAACATTTAAATTCCCATTCCAAAATGTCGGTCCATGGCTGCCTCTTGCGCCAAGATGAGGCCATCCTCAGGATGGAGGAGAACACCTTATATTCTGCCTGGGTAGCCTCTGACCTGATGGCATGAATATTGATTTCCTCTTCAGGTAAAATTTTTCTCATCCCCTCCCCTCTCCTTCTATTCCCCACTATGGCCTTTAACCTCTTCTTACCTCCCTATCACTACTCACTGGGACCCCTCCTCCTTCCCTTTCTCTTATTGTCCACTCTCCATAGAACATTACAGCACAGAAACAGGCCTTTTGGCCCTTCTTGGCTGTGCCAAACCATTTTTCTGCCTAGTCCCACTGAGCTGCACCTAGATAATATCCTTCCATACCCCTCTCATCCATGTATCTGTCCAAGTTTTTCTTAAATATTAAAAGTGAGCCTGCGTTCATCACTTCAACTGGCAACTCATTCCACACTCCCACCACTCTCTGTGTGAAGAAGCCCCCCCACAATGTTCCCTTTAAACTTTCCCCCTCCACCCTTAACCCATGCCCTGTTTTTTTTTCCTCCACTAGCCTCAGTGGAAAAAGCCTGCTTGCATTCACTCTATCTATACCCATCATAATTTTATACACCTCTATCAAATCACCCCTCATTCTTCGACGCTCCAGGGAATAAAGTCTTAACCTATTCAACCTTTCTCTGTAATTCAGTTTTTCAAGTCCCGGCAACATCCTTGTAAACCTTCTCTGCACTCTTTCAAGCAACACACACAAAATGCTGGTGAAACGCAGCAGGCTAGGCAGCATCTATAGGAAAAAGTACAGTTGACGTTTTGGGCCGAGACCCTTTGTCAGGACTAACTGTCTTGAATCCTGTAATTCAGTGACCAAAACTGCACACAATACTCCAAATTTGGCTTCAACAATGTCTTATACAACCTCACCATAACATTCCAACTCTTATTCTCAATACTTTGATTTATAAAGGCCAATGTACCAAAAGCTCTCTTTACAACCCTATCTACCTGTGACGCCACTGTTAGGGAATTATGAATCTGCATTCCCAGATCCCTCTGTTCTACTGCACTCCTCAGTGTCCAACCATTTACCTTGTATGTTCTACCTTGGTTTGTCCTTCCAAATTGCAATACTCCACACTTGTCTGCGTTAAACTCTATCTGCCATTTGTCAGCCCATTTTTCCAACTGGTCAAAGTCCCTCTGCAAGATTTGAAAACCTTCCTCACTGTCCACTACACCTCTAATCTTTGTATCATCAGCAAATCTGCTGATCCAATTTACCAGATTATCATCCAGATCATTGATATAGATGATAAATAACAATGGACCCAGCACTGATCCCTGTGGCACACCACGAGTCACAGGCCTCCACTCAGAGTTGCAATCCTCCACTACCACTCTCTGACTTCTCCCATTGAGCCAATATCTAATCCAGTTTACTACCTCACCATGTATACCAAGCGACTGAATCTTCCTAACTAACCTCCCATGCGGGACCTTGTCAAAGGCCTTACTGAAGTCCATGTAGACAACATCCACTGCCTTCTCTTCATCCACTTTCCTGGTAACCTCTTTGAAAAACTCTAATAGATTAGTTAAACATGACCTACCACGCACAAATCCAAGTTGACTCTCCCTAATAAGTCCCTGTCTATCCAAATACTTGTAGATCCTAACTCCTTCCAATAAATTACCTACTACTGATGTCAAATTTACTGGCATATAATTTCCCATATTACTTTTAGAGCCTTTTTTAAACAATGAACAACATGAGCTATCCTCCAATCCTCCGGCACCACACCCGTGGATACTGACATTTTAAATATATCTGCCAGGGCCCCCTGCAATTTCAACGCTAGTCTCCTTCAGGGCCCAAGGGAATACCCTGTCAGGTCCTGGGGATTTATCTACTCTGATTTGCCTCAAGACATCAAGCACCTCCTCCTCTTTAATCTGTATAGGTTCCATGAGCTGACTACTTGTTTGCCTTAGTTCCATAGACTCATTGCCAGTTTCCTTATGTAAGAGGGTTTCTTCTTTCTTTATGTTACTGCGTTAATCAAAATGGCTTCTTGTTTGTTAAAAGTACAAATGCTTCTTTGTTATGCTAACTGGTGAGAGAGTGCTTTCTCTTGAAGTTTGTTTGGGTTATAATTACTGATAACGAGAATTGTATTCGTTTGTTTACCAATTGGGATAGAGGTTATACTTTCTTGTGGGTTTGTAAGCTAGTTTTGAGTGGGCTTTTAAGGAGACGGCGCAAGGGGGTTAGAAGGAGAAGACACAATTATGTAAACTGGGCAACGGAACAGCCCCGAGAGGGGGTCTGAGGCCCAGGGTTTTTGGCGAGGAGAGGAGACGTGGACAGATTCGTGTGGAGCGTCTGGTCAACCACCGTTGTTGGTCCCAGGCAGCGGGTCGAGGAGGTCGAGGGGATCGAATGGTGGCAAGGAGGCTTTATTAACTGAGCTCCAATGGGTTGTGCACGAAGTGGTTGGACTTTGATAAGTTTGGCGCCTTTTATTTTTTCTTTCATATTGTGTCTCTATTAAGTACATAGCTCCAGTAAGATCTATAAAGTGTAATCATTTAGTTGCATATGGTGTACTGTCTGTTATTTGGTGGGGTGAGGACATCACACAGCATCCACACCAGCTGATTACCCAGTTTGGCGGGGCCGAAGGCTGCGTCCCCTGGACGGAAATGAGCTGAGCGAGCCTGAGGCGACCCAGGGGCTTACACTTAATAAATACAAATACAAAAAAAACCATTTAAGATCTCCACCATTTCTTTTGGCTCCATACCACTCTGATCTTCAAGAAGACCAATTTTATCCCTTACTATCCTTTTGCTCTTAACATACCTGTAGAAGCTCTTAGGATTATCCTTCACCCTGACTGCCAAAGCAACCCCATGTCTTCTTTTAGCCCTCCTGATTTCTTTCTTAAGCATTTTCTTGTGGACCTTTCCTAAATTACTTTTCCAATTTATAAAGTTTAACAGCACACAGACTTTTATGTATATTTTTATCTTCTCTTCTTAAGTGACTATGTCTTTTTTTCCCCTAATTATCCATTGTCATCCATCAGCTTTTTTCTTTGGTAATTGATCGGGGGTTGACTTTTTTTATATAAAAAAATTCTTTTATAATGTATGACTTATCTTTAAATTTTTGATTACAGAGTGGTATACCTTTATGCGTTATGCTATAACATTTTGATCAATTTTATTACAATATATGAATGTACACAAGTTATGTTGAGATGTATCTATGTGTTGCACTGTGTAAATCTTGGTTTTTTTCTTCTGAATAAAAATATTGTAAAAAGAGAAAAGTATTTTCTTGCACGTTTTATACTCCTCAAGCACCTTATTTGCTGCTTGTTGCCTATACCTGTCATAAAACTCTCTCTTCTTTATCAGATTTCAATATCCCTCAAAAACCAAGGTTCCTTATTCTTATTCACTTTGCCTTTAATCCTGACAGGAACATACAAACTCTGAACTCTCAAAATGTCTGCTTTGAAGGCCTCTCACTTTTCTATCACATCCTTGCCAAAGAACAACCTGTCCCAATCCATGCTTTTTAGATCCTTTCTCATTTCTTCAAATTTGGCCTTTTTCCAGTTTAGCACCTCAACCAGAGGACCAGATCTATCTTTATCCATGACCAAGTTGAAACTAATGGCGTTATGATCACTAGACTCAAAGTGTTAAAAATACACACACTTCTGTCACTTCTCCTAACTCGTACCCTAATAGGAGATCTAATATTGCATCCTCTCTAGTTGGTACCTCTATTTATTGATTTAGAAAACTTTCCTGAATATATTTTACAAACTCTAACTCGTCTAGACCTTTAACAGTATGGGAGTCCCAATCAATATGTGGAAAATTAAAATCCCCTACTATTACAACTTTATGTTTCCTGCAGTTGTCTGCTATCTCTCTGCAGATTTTCTCCTCCAATTCTCCCTGACTATTGGGTGGTCTATAACACAACCCCATTAATAGTGTTATACCTTTCCTGTTTCTCAGCTCCACCCATACGACCTCGGTAGACAAACCCTCTAATCTGTCCTGCCTGAGCACTGCTGTAACATTTTAATATTTTCCCTGACTAGCAGTGCCACCCCCCCCCCCATCCTTTTGCCTCTATCACGTCTGAAACATGGGAACCCTGAAACATTAAGATGCCAGTCCTGCCCCTAATGGCTATAATGTCATAATTCCATGTGTCAATCCACGTCCTCAGCTCGTCTGCCTTCCCCACAATACTCCTCGCATTGAAATAGACACACCTCCGAAGATTATTACCACCACACACAACCCTTCAATTTCTGACTTTGCATGAACTTTTAATATAACTTATTTTCACCCCCACCCCACTATCTGCTCTGGAACTCTGGTTCCCATCCTCCTGCAAATCTAGTTTAAACCCTCCCCAATAGCACTAGCAAACCTTCCTCTCCGATCAGATTCCTCCTTCTCCAGCCCTTTAACTTCCCCCCCCCCCCAGCTTCACCTATCACCTTCCAGCCAGCCTCTCTCCCCTCTCCCCACCTTTTTATTCTGGCATCTCCCCTCTTCAATTTTAGTCCTGAAGAAAGATCACAGCCCAAAACAGACTTTCTCACTTTGACGGAAATGGGTAAATGTGGAATTTGCTGCCAAAGGTATAATTAAAATATTATAAAATCACTTTAGGCAGGTACAACAATAGGCAATGGTTAGAAGGATATGGGACAAACACACAGAAATGTGTCTGTTTCTTAACTATGTGTCCCACACTGATGGTGCATTTGGACAGTGTGTATGTGTGTGTGTTTGTGTGTGTGTGTGTGTGTGGGGGGGGGGGTAAATATCAGTGAGTGTGTGTACACAATGAAGGTAAGTGTACACATTGAACTATTTGGATGTTACATTGCGTCTTCACATGTCCAGTGTGTGTTGACAATGTGTGACACGTGTGTGAATTGTTCAAATAGAAACCATTCACTGTGTCTGAAGAGAATAGTTTCCAGGTTACTGAGGGGACTAACAACGTGCAATGCTGAGGCTCTGACTACAATCTGCTGAGCCTTCTTGTGAATGTGTGTGAGGGAGATTTGCCAGACCAGTTATGCTGTGTCCACCAGTGTAAATGCTGGTTGGTGTGCCCGGGCTCAGTCTTCAATGTGGTGGTTTGATCACAGCAGTGAGACTGGCGAGTCCAGCAGGGGGCAGAGCTGAGTCAATCAGACTGCGGTCATGGACAGGTCAGACAGGGGGAGGGGCTCGAAGGACTGGTGTATTATTCTGACAATCCCTGTCACCGCAGTGATACCAGATTTTATCCTCTTTAATGTCATTATTGGAGTATTAATTCCAGAACTACCATGTCAGGATTCAAACTCGTGCATTGGCTTGTTTGTCCAGTGCAAATGGGATCAGGATGCAGTGATTCACCTAACAGACCAGTGAATTGTTTGTATATTGCCCCTGGTTTGGTGTGTTCAAGGGTCTGACATCTCCAGCTGACCGTGTGGCAGTGATGAGTCCCAGCAGGTGGGGGTGGTGCCGGAATGAATCTGTATGTTTTACCTCGTTTAATGCCGTCAAACGGTTCTCCCAATGCTATGTCGAACAAATAGGGGTGATAGAATTTTTCAGCCAGCAGGGTGCCATCTGTCACTGACAATTTCTTGTCTTCCTCAGTGATCCTGTAAATATTATACATGTAGATATAAACTGAACATCAGTGATATTTGAACTATTTTACAAATCCATACAGAGCTTCAGTCAAGACCATCTCCTACCTCCTTTTCTGACGAGCTTCCTCCTGAAATAAATAAAACACAGATTTCAATTGTCTGAGACTGACCATCGGCATCCAAACAGCAGGAATCTGAGACAAGTTATTACAAGCTGCTGAAAATTCTCACTTACTCCCACTGACACACATGGAGAAAGAGGGAGACTGAACCATGGGAGAAAGTCAAAGGAATGTTTATGAAATTTATACCATAACTGAGAGATGGAACTTACAGGAGAGACTGGACAGGTTGTGTATTTTTATCTGGATACAATGGCAGGAAGGATCAGATGAGGGAATTTTACATTCCAAATGGATTTGATGGGGTGGAATGGAGAAAATATTTCTGCTTGTGTCAGACCAAAAGTCAAAGACAAAACATCAGCTGGTTGTTAATAATGCCACAAAAATGTGGTGAGGAGAGTATCAGAACCACACTCACAGTCTGTGACTGTAACTCGGTGTTACTCTGAGTCTCAGGGGATATTATACGTGGGAATCACAGAAACGACCACCAGCTCAGTGCTCTGATCAGAGTAACTCATTCCCGAGAAGGTTGCAGACTGTCCTGTGATGTACAGATGTTGTGGGATGGGGTTTGGGACAACGACAATGCTGAACAGTCAGGATGTCCACATGGTGGAAATCAGTTTCCAACTACAGTATTTGAGATAAAATGCATCATTTTGTGACTGGGCACTTTTACAGAAGCAAACTGAAATCGCTCACCATGAGGAATGTGATATTTTCTTGTTGATCCATCCGTTCCTGTAACTTTGAGATTTCCTCCTGGATAGAATTTAAATTCTCTTTAATCTCTCGAAGATTTTTTTCCATTGGATTCAGAATCCTCTCCTCTTCTTCCTTGAGATCTCGGAGTGCACGCTGCTCTTTCTCAGTGAGAACCCGGCGCAGTTCAGCAAAATGGGATGTGATCTGGGACTGAAGGCTGTGTGACTGTTCCTGTCAATGAAAGGAGAGGCTAGTTTACTATTTGATGCTATTTTTTGTATTTCCTTCTGACATGGAAGGTAACCATTCAGCCCATTAACGCCTCTGCTGGTTCTCAGAACAATCCACTCCATCACATTCCCCCACGTCTCCCTGAAACATATACTCCATCTCTGACCCACTAACTCCGACCTGATTCACAGACCACCCAACGTCACAAGGTTAATTACAGTCGCCAATTTACCGTTTAACCATGCAATGTCGGCTAAAAGGAGGTACTGGATATGGGGAGAACATGCAAACTCCACGCAGACAGCTCCAGGGGTCAGGATCAATCCCAGGTTACTGAAGCTGCGATACTCTGCTATTCTACATTAAAGGGAACAAAACTACACAACAAATTTGTGAATTCTGCTTTGGAAGCCTCACCCGAACTCCAGAAATCTTCTCTTTCTGTTGTTGCTCCATTTCCTCGAAGTTTGATTTCTTTTTTGTGAGAGAGTCTAAGGAAGATTTAACCCGACCCTGGGAATGAGAGAGTAAAGAAATTAGACCAAAATATTCCTTTAGATAAAATTAAAAACCTTTGGGAACAAGATTTACAGATTTCAATTTCTGAGGACACTTGGAATGAAATTTTTTAAGTTGGTTAATACCTCATCTTTATATGCCCGTTATTCTCTTCTACAATTTAAAGTGGTTCATAGAGCCCATATGTCTAACGATTAGCTGTCTCATTTTTATTCGGATATATCTCCCTATTGTGATAGATGTAATAATGGAGACGCTTGACTAATCAATATGTTTTGGACTTGTCCGAGTCTTAAAAAATATTGAAGGAAGTATTGCAAACTTTTTCGGTGCTTTTTAAAGTAAATTTTAAACGTAATCCTTTGACTGCCTTATTTGGTATTGTTGGAGGAAATTATGTTATCTTGGAGACACATGATTTGTATATTTTGGCCTTTATTTCTCTTACAGCCAGGAGGGCATTGTTGCTTATGTGGAAGGATGCCACTCTGCCTACACATACTCATTGGTTACATGATGTTATGTCTTGCTTAAATTTAGAGAAGATTCGTTGTTCAATTTCTGAACCTGGACAAGATTTTTTTTAAAACTGTGGGGACCTTTTTTAAATTACTTCCAAAATCTTTGATTTGTTATTAAGTGCAGATGTTGGCTAATAATATGTTTCACTATATGTTAAGGCTTTTTCCTTTTGTTTCTTTTAAGCAAACAGCTGTTTTTTTCTGGTAGTCGGTTTAGATTTTTTGTATAATGAAATTATTTCTTTTCAATTTTATGTTTAAATTTAATCCATATGGATATAGAGCAATTAAACATAATCTATGATTTCAGTATATTGTAATCGATATATATCATATATCTTACTGTACCTTGTATTCTTTTATGTAGATATTAATAAAAGTATTGAAAAAGAAAGACCAAAATATTCAACTAAGTAAACAGCTGATCAAAACCTGGTTAGTTTTACCTTGTAGATTTCAGCGGCTTCGTTAACCGGCATGAAGTTGTGAGACTTGTGTTCCCGCGCAGTCGCACAGATCAGACAGATCAGAGTCTTGTCCGTCTCACAAAACAGCTTCAGTTGCTCCTCATGTTTCTCGCAGTTAAGTTTACTTTCCTTCTCTTTCGGATTCAGGTTTAGTTTTCGAGCTTTCTCAGACAGATTTGCCAAGGCCCGACTGGCCCTGAGGGTGCGGTCCGCAAACTCCTCTCTACATTCCGGGCAGGAGTTTCTCTCCTCCCTTTCCCAACACCGTGTGATACAGGAGCGGCAGAAGTTGTGTCCACACTCCAGTGACACCGGATCGGTGAAGAAATCCAGGCAGATGGGACAAATTACCTCCTCGGTTAAACTCTCGACCTGTCCTTTCGAAGCCATGCTAACTCCCGGTACTTCCTGGTTCAGGATCCTTTCACTTTCGGGGAGCTGCTGAACGCCTGCGGTACCGCCGCTGTCCACTAGGGGCGCTGCAGTCCCGGGAATGAATGTTCCTTTTCAGTGAAGCAGGAATCGTGTTCGTTTCCACAGCAGCGATCAGAAACACATTAAACAAGTCTAACATAGATAAAGCCGCAGAGAAGAGCTTGGTTCAGTCTACGGCAGAACTGAAGGGACAAGTCCTGAAAATATGTTTTAGTGGCCACTACAGAAACCTGGTTGCAAGGTGGAGATGTCTGGGAATTAAATATCCAAGGGTATCAGGTATTACGGACAGATAGGCAGGAAGGCAGAGGAGGTGGGGTGGCGCTCTTGATTAGGGATGAGATCAGGGCGATTGTGAGAGACGATATAAGATCTTCGGAGCAGATCGTTGAAGGGAAAAAATCATGGTGTTGTCAATTGGCAGTGGCAGAGTTGATTAATCAAGAAGTAACTGAGGCTTGTAAGAACTGAACGGCAGTTGTCATGGGAGGTTTTAACTTCCACATAGATTGGGTGAATCAGGTTGGTCAAGGAAGTCTTGAAGAGGACTTCATAAAATTCATCCGTGATGGCTTTCTTGAGCAGCATGTTAGCGAACCTACAAGGGTAAATGTTTTCTTAGATCTAGTCCTGTGCAGTGAGACAGGTAAGATTAACGATCTTGTAGGCAGGGATCCTCTTGGAAAGAGTGATCATAGTGTGATTGAATTTCGCATTCAAATGGAGGATGAAATAGTTAGATCTAAAGCTAGTGCATTATGCTTTAACAAGGGAGACTACAACGGGATGAGGGAGGAGTTGGCTAATGTGGTTTGGGAGCACAGTCTATTTGGTAGGACAGCTAAGGAACAGTGGAATTCTTCCAAATAGATTTTTTCACAGTGCTCAACAAAAGTATATTCCAATCAAAAGTAAGAACAGTAAGCGTGGGGAGAGCCAGCCTTGGATAACTGAGGAAATAAAAGATAGTATCAAATTAAATGCTCATGTGTCCCTTGGAAGATGAGAACGGGAAATTGATATTGGGTGATGAGGAAACGGCTGAGGCATTGGACGACTATGTTGTGTCACTCTTCATGGTGGGGGTCACATCTAATATGCCAAAGACGGATGTTATTGACGAAGTGGGTGGTGAGGACCTCAATAAAATCACCTTCACTAAGGAGATAATGATTCAGAGGGTCTGAAGGTAGGTAAGTCCCCTGGTCCTGATGAGATGCATCCCAGGGTGCTTAAGGAATTGACGGAGGTTATAGTAGACGCGTTGGCAATCATTTATCAAAACTCTCTAGTCTCTGGGCAGGTCCTGGTGGACTGGAAGACAGCAAATGTCATGCCACTTTTTAAAGAAGGATGTAGGCAAAAGATGGGCAACTGTAGGTCAGTTAGCTTAACATCTGTAGTCGAGAAAATGCTTGAAACTGTCATTAAGGAAGAAGTAGCAAAACATTTAGGTTCCATTAGACAGACACAGCATGGATTCAGAAAGGGCAGCTCCTGCTTGACAAACTTATTGGAGTTCTTTGAGGACATAATGAGTGCAATGGATAGAGGGGAACAGATGGATGTCGCACACTTGGATTTCCAGAACGCGTTCGATAAGGTGCCGCACAAGAGACTTATAAATAAGGTATGGATGCTTGGAGTCGGAGGAAGTGTATTGGCGTGAATAGTGGATTGGTTAACCAATAGAAGGCAGAGAGTTGGTATAAATGGGTATTTCTCCGGTTGGCAGTCAGTGGTGAGTGGGGTGCCGCAGGGGTCGGTGCTGGGCCCACAGCTGTTTACATTGATGATTTGGAAAAAAGGACTGAGTGTAGTGTAGCAAAATTTGCCAATGACACTAAACTGAGTGGAAAAACACACTGTACAGAGGACGTGGAGAATCTGCAGAGGGATATAGATAGGTTATGTGAGTGTGCCAAAGTCTGGCATATTGAATACAATGTTGGTAAATGCGAGATCATCCACTTTGGAAGGAATATTAGAAGAGCAGATTATTATTTAAAAGGTGAAAGATTGCAGCATGCTGCTGTGCAGAGGGACTTGGGAGTGCTTGTTCATGAATCGCAAAAAGTTGGCTTGCAGGTACAACAGGTTATTTAGAAGGCAAACAGAATGTTGGCCTTCATTGCTAGAGGGATTGAATTCAAGAGCAGTGAGATCATGCTGCAACTATACAGGGTCCTGGAGAGGCCGCACCTGGAGTACTGTGTGCAGTTCTGGTCTCCATACTTGAGGAAGGATATACTGTCTTCGGAACCAGTGCAGAGGAGGTTCACCAGGTTGATTCTGGGGATGAAGGGGTTAACCTATGAGGAGAGATTGAGTCACCTGGGACTATATTCTCTGGAGATCAGAAGAATAAGAGAAAATCTTCAAAATTTCAAAAATCTTCAAAACATTCAAAATTTTGAAAGGGATAGATAAGATAGAAGTAGGAAAGTTGTTTTCATTGGTAGGTGAGACTAGAACTAGGGGGCATTGCCTCAAGATTCAGGGAGAAGATTTAGAACAGAGATGAGGAGAAACTGTTTTTCCCAGAGAGTGGTGAATCTGTGGAATTCTCTGACCAGGAAGCAGTTGAGGCTTCTTCACTAAATATATTTAGGATGGAGTTAGGTAGGTTTTTACTCAGCAAAGGAATTAAGGTTAAGGAAGTCGAGGTTATGGGGGAAAGGCAGGTAGATGGAGCTGAGTTTATGGACAGATTAGCCATGATCTTATTGAATGGTGGGGCAGACTCGATGGGCAGAATGGCCTCCTCCTGCTCTGATTCCTTACGTTCTCATGAAGAGAGAGACACAGAGACTGTAGATGCAGGAATCTGGACGGAAAATAGAGCTGCTGAGGTACTCAGAGGGTCAGACAGCATTTGTGGAGAAAAATGGACAGAAGATATTCCGGGTTGAGGCAGTTCAGGTGACGGATCTCAAACCGAAATGTCGATTGTCCATTTCTCTGTACAGATGCTGCATTAGGCTGCCCCTTGGTGTTCCTCCAAAAGCTCGTTTTGTTTAGTTTGAGGACTGAAGATAGTCAGAGGTGTTAAAACGGCGGTGAAAGGTAAATTTATAGCAACTATTAAATCAGTTAATAGTATGAAACACGGGATGTGGAGAGAATCTGCTGTGAGGAGACTGATGCTGTGCTGATGACAAAGATGTGGCTGCAGGAATCACCACAGGACTGGACATTGTACGTCACAGTGTGGAAAACATTCAACTCCTGATTTCCATTTCCCTTCTTGACTTCACCACTAAACTCTAAACGTCCAGTCTCGCTTGTTCTGAACAGGGCCTTCTTCCTAAATTTTGTGTGTGTTGAATGATAAGAATTATTTGTTTCTGTTCTGCAACTACTGCAGACTTTTGATTTTTCTATCCGTATTGTATTTGTGTTGGTTCTAATGAGGTGTTTTCTTGTGGCCTTGAACACGTGTGCAGCTTCTGCTTTATCTGTGAATGCATATGTGAATACCCTGAGTTGAATCAGAAAATGACACAGACTGAATCTTAAATATCATTTTCTTTTTACCCTGTGCGGCCAGCAGGTGGCGGGATTGCTCCAGTTATTCGCTCTCACTCTCTGCTTTCACCCAGTCGGGACCGAGTGTGTCAACAGATGCCAAGTGCACACTCGCCACTCCCCACTGTCCAGCAGGAGTTGTGGGGATTTACTCTGGTACCCCCCCCCCCCACCCACTGGTCCTTACCAGGGAGGGAGAATCACAGACTGAGGGTATCACAATCGAAACCCTCTTATTTCCTTGGCTGTGTAATGCTACGTAACCCGTAACTGGGTGTCAGACCAGCAAAGATAGAAGTATCCGTTGGAGTCTAGTGGTACTATATTCAAAAGTGTTTATTAGTAAAGTAAGCAAAACAATACCAATAATGCAAATATACATATAACACCAGTTAGCAATGATAAACCTAAAAGTGTAGGAATAATAATAAGTTATAATAAACAAGCTCTATCGATGTCTAGGGGTAAATGAATTGTCATAAAAAAGTATAAAGTTCAGTTCAGTTCATGCACTGAGGAAGGTATAGTTGTTGTGTGGTAATCGTTGGAGAGAGAGAGCGAGCGAGATGTAACAGCTGCAGCAGGCAAACCTTTCTGTGGCTTTTTGATTCCGTTGTACCGTTGTGGTCATTTGGTTATGACCCCTCCGTCTTTCAGCTAGACCGTTCTTCTGTGGTGGACTCGTCACTCTGGCATGAGTGGACACACACATAAGTCCCCACCGGTCCTGCCGTTACACTAAGAGTTTTACTGACCGATCTCCTGGTTTGGTCTCCGAAGCCCCCACCTTTCTGTGGGTTCACAACCCTCAGTCAGGGTCCACTGGTGTGGCTGAGGGGTGTCTCTCCAGACCTGTCTTTTATCTCTACTAATGGAGTCCCAGCTATCCATCAACTCTGAATGACTGTGTCCATCAAATCAGGCCACTCCTGCAGTCTCCTGAGGAATGTTAACGAGCAAAATAATGTCCTTGTAGCGGAAAGGTAAACAATCCAGGAAGAGTCACAATACAATAAATCAGCAGCTACCCTCTCTCTTATCTGTAACAGATGTTTTTGCCTGTGTTTCGTCTCTCTCTCCTATGAGGAGCATAGCAACAGAAATAGTTCATGGTTCTCAGGGAGGAGGATGGTTAACTCTGCACCCCATTGTCCATCAGGTCTGTTCATCACTCATAACAGTAAGTCTCGGGAAGATACTGTCTGGTCCCGTCAAACTTGTGAGATTGAGTCGAGTCTCCCACCCCAAACCCCAGTTTGTGTGGATGCCATGTAATTTGCTGCCCTGTTGGATATTAGTGTCACGGAGTAACCGACAGTACACTGCATTCGAATAAAGGAGATATATTGATGAATCTTATCTTAACTAAAGGGTTAGTAAAGAAAAACTAATTAAAATAGCCCTTCTCTTTTTGTTTTCCAAATGGCAGTCAAATGTTCACAAGTTGAAGCTCAACGTTTCACCATATTCACCGATCCTCAATCGGTCCCGGCACCGGACCATCGAATCACGATCCCCCACCGGATCGAATCTCACGACCTGTTCTCTCCAGCATCTTCTCTCTTCATCTACCGCCGAACAAAAGCCCCAAGCCCAACTTCAGTGTCCCTCACCAGAGAAACCTCCCCTAGTTCCACCATCCTGACTGGATGACACACATTCCTCATCATCCCTTATCTTGAACAATGAGCCGAACAGGCTGAGAGCAGAACAGACGGATCTCACAGAGCTGCTGAATGAAATACCTACCGCAGAACAGGAAAAACGTGACCCAGGGCGTTACACAAGGTACAGAAGTCTGGGAACACGGTGACTCAGCAGCTGTCGAGGGAAAAGTCAGTAACAGCTGACACAGGCATTACAGACAGTCAGAGTCTCTTTATCCTCAGCGTAGGTAAGTCAGATAGTACAGGGAGTAAATATAAGGTGAGAGGAGAAGGTTTAAAGCAGATTGATGAGGCGAGTTTATTTTTTACACAGAGAATGGTCAGTGTAGGTGCCTATGTTGTTAGGAGGTGGTGGAAGCAGATACAACAACAACATTTCAGTGGCATTCAGACAGACACATGAACAGAAAGGGAATGGAGGGTTGTGGACCACGTACAGGCAGATGGGATGAGATTGAATTGGCACAATGTTCAGCACAGACTTGTGGGCCGAATGGCCTGTTCCTGTGCTGTATTGTCCAATGTTCTATGTTCAGCAGTTGTGGATGCAGCAGTCAACAACAACAACCAGTATTTAGGTACAGTCACTGTGTAAATGCAGTAAAGTGTCCCGGGTGTTTACAGAGACGTGTTTCTCACTGGATACAAAAACAATGAACACAACAAACTCTGCATCCTGTTACATGTAACACAGCTGATACACACTGGTTGTCTGCCCTGTTTATGCAATCTTTCATTGATTCTATTGTGATTGTTGGATTTATTGAGTATGCCCACAAGAAAATGAATCTCAGGTTTGTATATGGTGACATATATGTGGTTTGATAATAAATTTACTTTGAATTTTGGACTGAATACAGTGAACATGGGGGATAGAGGATGTTCTACACAGAGTGCATTGGTTACCCCTGTGTAATTCAACAGCCTGAAGTCCAAAATATTAAACGGCACAAGTGTAGATACGTGTATTAAGAAATAGCAGCAGATGTGGCTATTTGGCCCTTTGTGTCTGTCCTGTCCTTCACTCAGAACATCTGACCTTTGACCTCAGAACCACTTTCCTGCACCATCCCCATCATCATGGAGCCCCAGAAATCCAGAAACCTTGTGAAGAGAATTCCAGAGTTTCACTGCATTCTGGGTGAGGAAATTTCTCATCTCAGTCCTGTTATTCTGAGTCCGTGACTCTGATTCTACACGCCAGGCGGGTGAAACATCATTCCTGCCTCTGCTTTGTCAATACCCTGAGAGACTGTGTCTGCCTCACTCACATCACCTCTTATTCTTCTAACTTTGAGACAGGCCCAGCAGTGTAATATCTCTGAGGACTAGTAGAGGATAAAGCTTTAAAGTGAGAGGGTCAAAGTTGAAACAGGGTGTTATGTTTCAGGACATTACTATTCTCCTCACTGCTTCTCCTCTATTCTCCTCCCGGCTTCAAACTGATCCGTCAAGGGATGCATCACTAATTACTCTTTTTTTTCCAACAGATTCACAGAATCTGCTAAATAATCTTGTGTCTTCTTTTTGCCCTCCCGATTCCTCTCTTCAGTGTACTCCTACATTCCTTCATTTTCACAAGGTAATCACTTCATCCCAGTTACTTTCACCTGACAAACAACTCCATCATTTTCCTGATCAGAGTCTGGATAACCCTCGTCAGCCAGGGTTCCCTCATCCCATCAGTGTTGACCTTCACTCCAACAGGGACATGCTGATCCCGAACCCCTCCAAACTCTCTTCAGGATCCTCACTCACAAGATGTCTGTTTACTTGGGAACACCCTCCTGTTCCACTCCTCTTACCCCTGGCCCTTTCTATCCTCCCTCAGTTCAGTCTGTCCATTGATCTGAAGAGAAATAGGGAGAGAAAAGTTCCCCTTCAGTGTCTGTGTGTGGAGCAAAGAGGGACGAGTGAGGTCTGGTTCCCCTCGTCTGTGGTTACTGTGGAGAAGGGAATGGAAGCTGGGAAATTTAGGGAAGAGAATAAATAGTATTGTCCTGAAACACGACAAACAAGAGGTGATGCTGGAAGCCTTAAACACATAAAGCTGGATGAACTCCTGGGGCTCATCAAGTCTGTCCTCAGACCTTGTGGGGAAACCAAGGAAGAAGTTGCTGGGGCTTTGCTGAGATAATTTGAACATCAAATACTGAACTTTACCCCACACCAACAGCCCCTGTGGCATGAGGTCCTGGGTGAGCTGATACAAAACTGGTTTGTGGTTGGAGGCAGAGGGTGGTAGTGGAGGGTTGTTTTTCACACTGGATGTCGGTGACCAGCGCTGAACCACGGGCATCGTTGCTGCCTCCATTCTGTTTGTTATTCATGTTAATGAATTTGATGAGATTGTAGGAGCGTGATTAGTAAGTTTGTGGAAGTGAGGCAAGGGGGGAAAAAGTTAAAAGGGGCCCTGAGGGTAATGTTTACACAGAAAAGGTGGTGGGTGCATCGAACGAGCTCCCAAAGGAGGTGATACTGGCAGGTAACTACACCATTTAAAAGACCTTTTGATAAATGTATGCACATGAAACATAAGACAATAAGAGCATAAGATAAAGGGGCAGAAGTAGCCCATTCAGCCCATCGAGTCTGCTCCACCATTCAATCATGGGCTGATCCAATTCTAGTCATCCCCACTCCCCTGCTTTCACCCCATACCCTTTGATGCCCTAGCTAATCAAAAACCTATCTATCTCTGCCTTAAATACACCCAATCACTTGGCCTCCACAGCTGCTTGTGGCAACAAATTCCACAGATTTACCAACCTTTAACTAAAGTAATTTAGCATCTCTTCTAAAAGGACGTCCCTCAAACCTGGTCATGCCTACTTGTCCTAGAATCTTCTAACATGGGAAATAACTTTGTCATTCCTGCTCTTATATTCTATACCTCTAGAAATGAATGCCCACATTGTATTTGCCTTCTTCACAACCAACTCAAACTGAGCTTAACTTTCAGGGTATTTGCACAAGGACTCCAAAGTCCCTTTGCATCTCTGCATTTAGAATTCTCTCTCCATCTAAATGATAATCTTCCCATTTATTGCTTCCACCAAAGTTTATGACCATACACTTTCCAGCATTATATATCATTTGCCACGTCTTTACCCATTCCCCTAGACTATCTAAGTCTGTCTGCAGACTACCTGTTTCCTCAACACTACTGGCTCCTCCACCTATCTTTGTATCATTGGCAAATTTAACCAGAAATTTATTAATACTGCAGTCTAAATCATTGATATTCATTGTAAGAAGCAGCGGTCCCAACACCGACCCCTGTGGAACTCCACTGGTAACCGGCAGCCAGCCAGAATAGGTTCCCTTTATTCCCCCTCTCTGATTTCCGTCAATCAGCCGATGCTCCACCCATGCTAGTAACTTCCTGGTAATAACATGGGCTTTTACCTTGCTAAGCAGGCTCCTGTGCGGCACCTTGTCAAAGGCCTTCTGAAAAGCATAGTTCACCATGCCTACTGCATCTCCTTTGTCTACCCTGCTTGTAATTTCCTCAAAGAATTGCAGTAGATTCATCAGATAGGATTTTCCTTTCAGGAAACCATGCTGGTTTTTGTCTATCTTGTCATGTGCCTCCAGGTATTCTGTAATCTCATCCCTGCCAACCAATTCCAACAAATTCACAACCACTGACATCAGGCTAACATGTCTCTCATTTCCTTTCAGCTGCCCTCCACGCTTCTTAAATAGCAGAGTAACATTTGCAATTTTCCAGTCATCTAGTACAATGTCAGAATCTACCCAATTCTTGAAAGATCATTGCCTTCACAATCTCTCCAGCTACTTCCTTCAGAAGCAGAGACAGCATTCCATCAGGTCCAGGAGATTTATCCACCCTCAGACCATTAAGCTTCCTGAGCACCTTCTCAGTTGTAATTTTCCCTGCACAAACTTCACTTCCCTGACACTCTTGAATATCCGGTATACTGCAGATGTCTTCCACTGTGAAGACTGATGTAAAATACTCATTCAGTTCCTCTGCCATCTCTGCATTTCTCATTACAAAATCTCCAGCATCATTTTCTATTGATCCTATATCTACCCTCAACTCTCTTTTATATACTTAGAAACGCTTTTCGTATCTTCTTTGATATTAGTCACCAGCTTCCTCTCATAATTCATCTTTTCCTTCTGAATGACCTTCTCAGCTTCTTTCTGCAAGTTTTTAAAAGCTCCCTAATCCTCTGTCTTCCCACTATTTTTGGCTTTCTTTTGCCTTTACTTTGGCTCTGACTTCACTTGTCAGCCAAGGTAATGTCCCTCTTCCCTTTGAAAATTTCTTCTTATTCGGAATATATCTGTCTGGCACTTTCCTCATTTTCCACAGAAACTCCAGCCATTGCTGCTCTGCTAAGTTAAATATGTCACCAGGACCAGGTGAGATATACCCCAGGCTACTATGGGAAGCGAGGAAGGAGACTGTTGCGCCTCTTGCAATAATCTTTGCATCATCAGTAGGGATGGAAATAGGACCGAACAATTGGAGGGTTGCAAATGTTCCCATATTCAAGAAATGGAGTAGAGATAACCTAGAAAATTATAGCCCAATGAGCCTGACTTCAGTGGTGGGCAAGTTGTGGAGGAGTGTCCTGAGAGGCAGGACTTCTATGCATTTGGAGTTACATGATCTGATTAGGGATAGTCAACATGGTTTTGTCAAGGGCAGATCGTCCCTTATGAGCCTGATTGAATTTTTTGAGGATGTAACAAAACACATTGATGGCAGTAGAGCAGTGTATGTAGTGTATTAGATTTCAGTGAGGCATTTGATAAGGTTCCCCATTCTAGGCTCCTTCAGAGAGTAAGGAGTTATGGACTCCAAGGAGATCTTGCTTTATAGATCCAGAATTGGCTTGCCCACAGAAGGCAAAGAGTGGTTGTAGATGGTTCATATTCTGCATGGAGGTCCGCAGGGTGTTCCACAGGGATCTGTTTTGGGACCCCTCCTCTTTGTGATTTTTATAAATAACCTGGTGAAGTAGTGGTAGAAGGTTGAGTTAGTAAGTTTGCTGATGACACAAAGGTTGGGGGTGTTGTGGATTGTCTGGAGGGTTGTTGGAGGTTACAGCGGGACATAGATGGGATGCAGAACTGCACTGAGAAGTGGCAGATGGACTTCAACCCAAATAAGTGTGAAGTGGTTCATTTTGGTAGGTCCAATCTGAAGAACGAATATAATATAAATGGTAAGACTCTTGGCAGTGTGGAGGATCTGAGAGATCGTGGGATCCATGTGAATTGGACACACAAAGCTGCTGCGCAGGTTGACGTGTTCTTAAAAGGTGTATTGTGTGTTGGCATTGATTAGACGTGGGATTCAGTTCTAGAGGTGTGAGGTGTTCTAACGTCTATAAAAGAGCTTGGTCAGATCCCACTTAGAATCCTGCTTTCAGTTCTGGTCACCTCGCTACAGGAAATATGTGGATGCTATAGAGAGAGTGAAGAGGAGGTTTACAAGGATGCTGCCTGAATTGGAGGGCGTACCTTATAAGAATAGATTGAATGCACTTGGCCCTTCCTCCTTGGAGTGACGGAGGATAAGAGGTGTATAAGATGATGAGGGGCATTGATTGTGTTGATGGCCAGGGGCTTTTCCCCAGGGCTGTACGGATACAACGAGGCAGCATAGTTTTAAGGTGCTTGCAAATAAGTACAGGGGAGAAATCAGGGGTAAGTTTTTTTTACGCAGAGTGCCGGGCGAGTGGAAAGGGCTGCCAGTGGCGGTGGTGGAAGCGGATACAATAGGGTCTTTTAAGAGCCTCTTAGACAGGTACATGGAGCTTAGCAAAATAGCGGGCTATGCACCAGGGAAGTTCTAGGCAGTTAATAGAGTTGGTTACATCGTAGGCACAACGTTGTGGGCCGAAAGGCCTGCAATGTGCTGTAAATTTATATGTTCTGTGTTCTATCCCACAATCTGTTTGACTCACTGTCACCAGGAGGACCAGAACTGCCAGACTGGGTAACAATTTCTACACTCGGGCCTTGTAACTAGGGCAGCGAACTGTTTGTGTCACAAGCACGGATTCGGCAATTGCACCCGTAAATATGCACGCGTCAGCTAATTATTTTTCATTGTGATAGTATTTAAATCCATTCATTCTGAGGTAGTAAGCGTCGAGACTTGGACACAGCTACGCCTCGTTATCTGCATACCTCCTTGCTTCGTAAATTGGATTGTCGAGTCAACTGATTCTGGAGACGAGCGGCTTTCGGTTTATTCTTTGTTGCTCTTTTTAGCGGCTTCGTTTTCCATTTGAGTGTTTTACTCGACGTCCCTGTTTGGCCTAGCGGTTATTGTTTTCTTTTCCCCCTTTAAGATTGTTCGCATTGAACTCTGTGAACTATCGACCGGCGTCAGTGTCTCTCACTCCACACTTGGGCCATAACCGAACCTGGTGACAGCAAGTCTTCTTCACGCAAAGATGAAGCCAGCGGAGAGAGAGCAGCTGATCTTGGTCATTGGCCAGAGTGATTGGTCCAGGCAACAGTGTTCCTATCTATGAACTCTTGCCTCTGTCGCCAGTCTGACAGAAGGTTCTTGCCAAGTAATGGACCCAGTTAAGTTTGAACAGTGGCGTTTTGATATTGGTGGCTTGAGGAGAGGGTGTCTTTGTTCTCAGTGCATGTCCTGCCTCTACATTCCGACACTTCCAAGTCTCCAGACAGAGCTTCTCTGGTCTGCGTTGAGTTTCTCCGGTATCCATTCCAAGCTTTGCAAGTCATAAGTACTCAGATTCCCAGCTTTGCGGTCCCGTGACTCAGTTCTGCATAACAAATGAGCGCTTCAGGCAAGTTTATCAACTGATTCAAAATCGCGAGTGTGGGTTCTGGAAGAGCCCTACTCTAAAAGCTGATTCCTGGCTGGAGTGGGCAAGCACACAAGGAAAGTACCCTATCAGGAGTATTTTAACCCCTTGGTGGAAGTCATGATACAGACTGGAAAAATTGAACTTTCATGTAGCAAATTAAACAGATCGACAGAGAGCCACGTGGCTTAGCGATGAAAGAAAGCTGTCTCTGCCGTCTTGATCTGTAAAACTAGAAGTATATCCTAACTGTCTCCGGGGGAAACTGTGAAAGCTAGAACACTCATCAAGATTTGAAAAGGTCCCTTCTCTAGGTTTCAAGATTTCCCAAGGAGTTTCCTCTATGTTCCCTGGGTTTACTTTTTCCGTTCGCTTCCAAGGCTTAATGTGTTTAAGGTTTTTCAATGTCCTCCATCTCGGACTCCCAAAGCTCCCACTCGGCCCCGCCCGATGTTTCTTGATCTCCGTCTGTTCAGGTACCCAGGCCCCTCGGGATTCCCTGGTCTCTCAGTCTGTTGGGGTTCCCATGCCTCACTCAAGCAGGGAGAGGTGTTCTGTAGTTCTCCAGGCCTGTGCAGGGCATCAGAGCTTTTGGGCTCTGGAATTTTCAGAGCACCTGAACTGGTTAATTTGTACTTAACAGTTATGAATGGTTTTAGAGTTCCGTGTGTTTTTCTCAAGCGACTCATCTTTGTAATGCGGTGTCCTGGTGCTTTCTGTTTAAGTTTAAGTTTATTTTGTTTATTTTGATAAGTTCAGATTCCGTGTCTGTTTTATTCTTGAAAGAGTTCCCGGATTAACTGTCGAGTCAACTGACTCTGAAGACGAGCGGGATTCGTTTTATTCTCAGTTGCTCTTTTCAGCCGCAGTGTCGGCTTCGTTTTCCATTTGAGTGTTTTACTCAACGGCCCGGTTTGGTCTAGTGTTCATTGTTTTCTTTTTCCCTTTAACATACTTCGCATTAAAGTCTGAAATATTGACCAGCTTCAGTGTCTCTCAATCCACACTTGGCCATATCAGAACCCGGTGACAGTTTGCCTGCGCAACACACCTCACACGCCTTTTCATTAGTTTGTTACTTATTTGTGGCAATATTTTGGTTTTTTGATAATATTTTGTTTTTGTTGTGTCTGATATGTTTTCTAGGTGCTCCATGGTCCGGAGGAACATTGTTTCGTTTGTTTGTGTAACTTTGGTAACGATAAAGTTGACCTTGATAATGGCTGATTTACGTTCCCTGTCAAACCCTGTTCATATGTCTCTCACTGTAATGTTTGCCAACCTCGCTAACCTTTCAACCTGCACTCAAAATATAACCAATGGCTTGGCATCAGTGGCAATAAATTCCTCCAGTCATAGACTCTCCCACTATTGGAAACATCCTCTTGCCATTCACTCTCTCTACCTTTCAATATTCGGAAGGTTTCAGTGAGATTCCCCTCCCTCCGCCCACCCATTCCTCTCAAGTCCAGGGAGTATAGGACCAGAATTGTCAAATGCTTCTCATATATTAATCCTTTCATCCCCGGATCAATTTTCTGAAGCTCCTCTGGACCCTCTCCAATGCTAGCACGCCCTTTCTTAAATTTAACGTCCAAAACTGCTAGTACTCCAAATTCTGTTGAACCAATAACTTACTTAGGCTCAGCATTACAGTAGATCCTCAATTTTATATTCCAATCCTCTGAAAATGAATGCCAACATTGCATTTGCCTTCCTAACTACCGACTCAACCTCCAAGTTATCTTTAGGGAAATCTGCACAAGGACTCTCGGGTCCCTTGGCACCTCTGATTTCTGAATTTGCTCTCCATCTACAAAATCAACTCTGCCTTGTTTCAAGTGAAGATGAGAGCAGCTTTATTGCTGAAATTGAAACACACTTTGAAATGCATTGCTTCCGTAAACAAGCAACACAGTCCGAGGATGTACTGGGGGCAGCCCGCAAGTGTTGCCATGCTATGGAGCTCACATAGTATAGTGACCCTGACCTGCACGACGACGATGCTGGGAGGAAACCGGAGTACCTGAAGGAAACTTGTGGCCACACGAGACTGTATGAAGTCTGCACAGACAGTACCAGGATTTACACCATGATGGTTAGTGCTGTGTAGCATTACGGTGGCTGTTATACTACCGTGCAACCAGAACACCTCATGTTTGTAACATGTGTTCCTGCTCTTTGGCACTCACCTTTACCAGAAAGTCATCCACAGCTCCAGGAGTTGGTTCCACAGCAGGATAAGATTGGGTAAGCAGGGGTGAACCTGGTACCAAGCAAAATCAGCCTTTGGACAGAGGTGGTGGATAATCAGGAAGTAGATGAATTCTTACTTGGATGTGAGGAGGGGGAGTGTGTGCGGAGTTGCTATTTTGTGGGGTTTCCTGCTTCAGATTGAGACATATTTACCATCCCAACAAAGCAATGATGTGAGTAGAACTCCGAGATGAACCCACAACCATCTCAGAGATACCCTCTGACCACAGTTTCAACTTTTATGCCGTTTCTTGGCTCAACTGAGGACGTGAAAGGAAAAAGGCAGAATTCTCGCTGACTTTGTCAGCCAATCCAAGCAAGGCGCCCAGAGGACCACAATATTCAAAATCCCACCTGCAGCTGATCTCACAAAATAAAAGTTCAAATGAGTTCAAGTCACTTTCAGTGAGGGATGACCAGCAAAAATTCAAACTATTTTCCACATGGTCGGGCAGTAAAGTGTCAAACATTAAACCACACAAACCAGAGACAGAATGAGAGTACTTTGAGGAGACTATTCAGCCCATCAAGATTGATCAGATGTTTATCAGATCAGGGTCAAACAGGATGTGTCTTGGCTTGATACAGGAACTGTCCTGCCTGAGACTGCAGGGAGTTATGGACACAGTTCAGCACATCTCAGAGAGCATCCTCTCCTCCATGGACTCTGTCTACACTTCTCACTGCCTCAGTAATCAAAGCCCCAGCACTCCCTGGACATTCTGTCTTCACCCGATTCCCCTCGGGCAGGAGATATAGAAAGCCTGAAAGCATGTACCACCAGGCTCCAGCACAGCTTCAATCCTTATTCTGAATGTCGCCCCTTCTGAGCCTCCTGTATGATGCTGCCAAGATTGGATACAGCAGCCATCCCAGAGACAACAAAAGGTGTTTTTGTTTTTTTTTAACACCTCTTTTACGATACAAGACAATACGGTGAATGAAGAACTTCAAGTATTAAAGGTCTACGCCATCGATGAGCTGCTCGTTGATGAACGAGCTGGACTTGATGTTACTGTCCTCTATAGAAAGGCACAGGAGTCAGTGCGTGAAGGTGGCATGCAATCAAACAATGAGCAGTTGGCTTAAACAGTTTTCTTGTGATCACAAGACCCTGCTAAACATTGGTAATGCAAAATACTGCAAAGTCATTTCCCTTGTTTATTGGGGAGACAGATGGCAGAGGAGCTGTGTGGCCTCAGCTGTGGCGATGACTAGGCCTCAAGCCGCGGGCATGCATGTTGCAGAAATCCAGAAGAGGAGACACCAGAGGCAATGTGGCGCAGTGTCCATGTTCGGTTGCAGGCTGGCCCTCCCATCAGAGCTGCCCTTCAGTGTTCGCTCGGTGGAAGACAAGCTATTTTGTGTGTGTGCCTGTGTACATTTGTCTGCAGACTGCAGAGATCTGCTTGTTCTTGCCGATAGCACCGATGCACCATTATTACTATAGATTCTGCAGAATGTATTGGCTAGCTACATCATGGTTTGGAATGGAAACACTAACTTCCAAGAATAGCAAATCCGACACTAAGTAGTGGCTATGGTCCAGACCATTGTGGCTGAAGTCCTCACACTACTGAGCACATACCGGGAGCGCTATCACATGAAAGAAGCATCCATCATCAAGGACCCCAACCACCCAGGGCATCCGATCCACTGCCATCGGGAACAACATCATCAGGTTGAGGAACAGGTATTACCCTTCAACCATCAATAATTATTTTTATTTCTTTTTGTATTTGCAGGGTTTGCTGTCTTTTGTACACTGGCTGCTGTCCGTCCTGTTGGGTGTGGTCTTTCATTGATTCTATTATGTTTCCTGGATTTATTGACTAGTCTCAAGAGTGTATGTAGTGACATATACATACTTTGAACTTTGCATTTACAAGACATGTCATTCAGGGACTATGGGCTCTGTGTGTATGCATGTGTGAATGTATGCTTAATGCTTTCTTATATGTGCTAAGTTTGCTGTGAATGACTGTTAGTACCCCAGAGGAACTGTTTCATTTGGCTGTATTCATATAACCATATAACAATTACAGCACAGAAACAGGCCACCTCGGCCCTTCTAGTCCGTGCCGAACTTTTACTCTCACCTAGTCCCACTGACCCGCACTCAGCCCATAACCCTCCATTCCTTTCCTGTCCATATACCTATCCAATTTTACTTTAAATGACAATACCGAACCTGCCTCTACCACTTCTACTGGAAGCTCGTTCCACACAGCTACCACTCTCTAAGTAAAGAAGTTCCCCCTCGTGTTACCCCTAAACGTTTGCCCCTTAGCTCTTAAATCATGTCTTCTTGTTTGAATCTCCCCTACTCTCAATGGAAAAAGCCTATCCATATCAACTCTATCTATCCACCTCATAATTTTAAATACCTCTATCAAGTCCCCCCTCAATGTTCTACGCTCCAAAGAATAAAGACCTAACTTGTTCAACCTTTCTCTGTAACTTAGGTGCTGAAACCCAGGTAACTTTCTAGTAAATCTCCTCTGTACTCTCTCTCTATCTTGTTCACATCTTTCCTATAATTCAGTGACCAGAACTGTACACAATACTCCAAATTTGGCCTCACCAATGCCTTGTACAATTTTAACATTACATCCCAACTCCGATACTCAAAGCTCTGATTTATAAAGGCCAGCATACCAAAAGCTTTCTTCACCACCCTATCCACATGAGATTCCACCTTCAGGGAACTATGCACCATTATTCCTAGATCACTCTGTTCTACTGCATTCTTCAATGCCCTACCATTTACCATGTATGTCCTATTTTGATTATTCCTACCAAAATGTAGCACCTCACATTTATCAGCATTAAACTCCATCTGCCATCGTTCAGCCCACTCTTCTAACTGGCCGAAATCTTTCTGCAAGCTTTGAAAACCTACTTCATTATAATTCATGGGTATTCATGTAGGGTTGAATGATAATTAAACCTGTCCTGATGAAGGGTCTCAGTGCGATCCGTTGACTGTTTATTTCCCTCCATGGATGCTGACTGACCAGCTGGGTCCCTCAGTCATCTCCAGACAGTGGTGTGAAACCGTGGTGAAATACCCGTTTATATACGTATTCAATTATTTAATGGCATGAAACTGGGGATGTGGAGACACTATTGTGAAGAGCCAGGCTCCATGGTATTTGGACATCCGTCTGAAATGCATCATGTTCCATTGAATCCTATGGAAATAAGGAATGTAACATCCATAGTGTGGGTCCTCCATTGACCTGCTCCTGCTGGACTGCCTAATGGTGACACAGTTGTTGACTGATCCTGACAGACTTGCACCACACGGGATTGAGGCTCGTCTTAACTCCAAGGTAGTAGTGTAATTTCTCCTTCCAACCTTGCCGATTGCCCCATACTCCCTGCTGCCAATATCGTCTAGCCTCCATTCAATTATCTGTCCAGCATCTCCCCCGATCACCTGGTCTCTGGTTAGTAACAGTTGGTTAATCTTCCAGTCTCACCTGTCAGCTACCTGACATCCCTCACTGCACAAATGATCCTTTTGTTTCCCTTTTCCAATTACCTGACTCTCCCCAAAAAAAATCACCAAATACCTCCATTTGCTGTAACACATTCCCACCTTTCCAGACATGCTCTCATTATCCCCTGACAAACTCCCAAGGACCTGACTGATCCAGCTCTTCCAATCATATGAATGGACCTATCCCAACACCCTGAGTATTTCCCTGTTGGTCTCTCCAATCCCTGCACAACTCTCTCCCAAAAAACCCCACTTATACTAAGCCTACAGTGTGGCTCCCACATTAGTCTCATTAGTCACCTCAGCTGAGATACTGCTGGAGAAGACGGTGTGTTTCCCTGTGTAAGGATAGAGTTCATTGTGCTTTCTCCTTCGGCCATGCCAAAATAAAATGTAAGTTCAAAGGCAAAATGGAGTCAGGTTGGGATGTGGTAATGGCCTGTTTTCCCTCACATTGACCAATGTCTTGTCTCTTTTGAATGCACATCATGAAGATGAAATACCGATGAAGAATGTTTTCCTCCTTACAGACAGGTTGTATCCTTCTTCCAAAATTCTGTGTCTGGGATGAAGGTTCATAAGAGATAAGAGGGTTCAGCTGGAACCATCAAGGTGTGGATAAATATTGGGGTGATAATTATGTTATGCTTTGATGGTACATTAAATGGTATAAAAAGGATGTATTTCCTTTGTGCAACTGGAGGCTACATCACCAGTTAGTGATGAGAGTGAGCCAGAGAGACTGAGGGTGGGAGAGAGATAGTGAAAGGGAGAGAGAAGACAGGGAGAAAAGACACGCGCGTACACAACCTTGAACACGTGTGCAACATCTCCTTTGTTTGTCAATGTATGTGTGAATACCCTGAGCTGAATCAGAAAATAACACAGAACGAATCTTAAATGTAATTTTCTTTATACCCTGTGCGGCCAGCAGGGGGCGGAATTGCTCCAGTTATTCGCTCTCACTCTCTGCTTTCACCCAGTCGGGACGGAGTGTGTCAACAGATGCCAAGTGCACACTCGCCGCTCCCCACTGTCCAGCAGGAGTTGTGGGGAATTACTCTGGTACACGCCCCCGTCTCCTTATCAGGGAGGGAGCACTGTGATGGGATTACAAGGTCCGGGAACACGGTTAACCATATAACAATTACAGCACGGAAACAGGCCATCTTGGCCCTCTGGTCCGTGCCGAACTCTTAATCTCACCTAGTCCCACCTACCCGCACTCAGCCCATAACCCTCCACTCCTTTCCTGTCCATATACCTATCCAATTTTACTTTAAATGACAATACCAAACCTGCCTCTACCACTTCTACTGGAAGCTCGTTCCACACAGCTACCACTCTCTGAGTAAAGAAGTTCCCCCTCATGTTACCCTTAAACTTTTTGCCCCCAACTCTCTCAACTTATGTCCTCTTGTTTGAATATCCCTACTCTCAATGGAAAAAGCCTATCCACGTCAACTCTATCCCTCTCATAATTTTTATACCTCTATCAAGTCCGCCCCCACCCCCCCAACCTTCTATGCTCCAAAGAATAAAGACCTAACTTGTTCAACCTTTCCCTGTAACTTAAGTGCTGGAACCCAGGTAACATTCTAGTAAATCTTCTCTGTACTCTCTCTATTTTGTTGATATCTTTCCTATAATTCGGTGACCAGAACTGTACACAATACTCCAAATTCGGCCTTACCAATGCCTTGTACAATTTTAACATTACATCCCAGCTCCTATACTCAATGCTCTGATTTATAAAGGCCAGCATACCAAAAGCTTTCTTCACTACCCTATCCACATGAGATTCCACCTTCAGGGAACTATGCACCATTATTCCTAGATCACTCATCATTATCATTCAGTTCTATAGAGCAAAATAACAGTACACAGAATAACATCAAAACCAAACATACATGACTATATTTTAAAATAAAAGCAAAATTCCTACTGCCCTTTTACCTGATATTTTGCTACCATTTTGTTGCTCCGACATTAAAGATCAATGTGCAAATGGAACTGCATCAATATCAAAGTGGGTTGAAAGTACTCCTTCCTAAAAAAAATTAAACTAGCTCCTATGGAGGGTTTGGGATGCTTGCCTCCAAACTGCTAGACGCATTGCAATGTTTTACAACAGCAGAATTTGAACTCCCCTGCCTATGCTCCAAATCTGTACAGAAACCTTATTGCCCACAAGGATAGGCAAATACAACAGAAAGAACGTGCAAAACAGCTTTAACACAAGGACAGTATAGGTGACACCACGACAAGGTCCTCTATCCCTTACAAACACACTGAGGCAGGAAAGGTGTAAAAAGGGACCAGCTGTCAGAGGGCAAACAGGGCAGTTATTTTTATCAAGGAGAGGGCCACACCAATCATATCAAAGAGGCCAAAATCTTATCTACAACAACAGCCAAATCGTAGGAGATGAGGGATGATGTGGGGAGGAAACTGAAGTTCGCATTTCAACCAAACATCTTATTGTGATCCACCGAAGACAAGAAAATCATCGTGACGGAGCTCGCAGTACCCAGGGAGGAAGGACGCAAGGATAGCAGTGCAGGGACAAAGGAAGGCAGACATGGCTACTCCCCGTGGAGATCAGCTGTAGAGAGTTCCCGGAAAGGTCGGCACGGAGGTTGCTGTCTGCTCCGGGCCTCGAGTGAAAAGAGCAAGAACAAAGCAGCTCACAGGATGGGGGAGGAAGCAGAAAGAGCCTCTTGCTGGATATGGAACGGGCGAGAGGAGTTGAGCTGGAAGTCGGGAGCAGTTGGGCAGTAACCTGGTCACCATTGCTGAATTGCCAACTGGAGAGTGTAGTGGTTAACAGTTGAAAAACTATGAAGGTTGGTCAAAATGTAGAACCTCACACCTCTCAGCATTAAACTCCATCTGCCAACATTCAGCCCATTCTTCCAACCGGCACAAATCTCCCTGCAAGCTTTGAAAACCCATCTCATTATCCACAACACCTCCTACCTTAGTATCATCAGCATACTTACTAATCCAATTTACCACCCCATCATCCAGATCATTTATGTATATTACAAACAACATTGGGCCCAAAACAGATCCCTGAGGCACCCCGCTAGTCAGTGGCCTCCATCCCATATAACCATATAACCATATAACAATCACAGCACGGAAACAGGCCATCTTGGCCCTCCTAGTCCGTGCCCGATAAACAATTATCCACCACTACTCTCCGGCATCTCCCATCTAGCCACTGTTGAATCCATTTTATTACTCCAGCATTAATACCTAACGACTGAACCTTCTTAACTAACCTTCCATGTGGAACTTTGTCAAAGGCCTTGCTGAAGTCCATATAGACTACATCTACTGCCTTACCCTCGTCAACATTCCTCGTAACTTCTTCTAAAAATTCAATAAGGTTTGTCAAACATGACATTCCACGCACAAATCCATGCTGGCTACTCCTAATCAGATCCTGTCTACCCAGCTAATTATAAATACTATCTCTAAGAATACTTTCCATTAATTTACCCACCACTGAATTCAAACTGACAGGTCTATAATTGCTAGGTTTACTTCTAGAATCCTTTTTATACAATGGAACCACATGAGCAATACGCCAATCCTCCAGCACAATCCCCGTTTCTAATGACATCTGAAAGATCTCCGTCGGAGCTCCTGCTATCTCTACACAAACTTCCCTCGAGGTCCTGGGGAATATCCTGTCAGGACCCGGAGAATTATCCACTCTTAAATTTCTTAAAAGCGCCAGTACTTCCACCTCTTTAATTGTCATAGGTTCCATAACTTCCTTACTTGTTTCCCACACCTTACACAATTCAATATCCTTTTCCTTAGTGAATACTGAAGAGAAGAAATCATTCAAAATCTCTCCCATCTCCCTCGGCTCCACACAAAGCTGACCACCTTGATTCTCTAAGGGACCAATTTTATCCCTCACTATCCTCTTGCTTTTAATATAACTGTAGGTACCTTTCGGATTTACTTTCACCTTATTTGCCAAACCAAGCTCATATCTTCTTTTAGCTTTTCTAATCTCTTCCTTAAGATTCCTTTTACATTCTTTACACTCCTTGAGCAATTCCTTTACTCCATGCTGCCTATATCTATTGTAGACATCCCTCTTTTTCTGAAACAAGTTTCTAATATCCCTTGAAAACCATGGTGCTTTCAAACCTTTAACCTTTCCTTTCAACCTAACAGGAACATAAAGATTCTGTACCCTCATAATTTCACCCTTAAATGATCTCCATTTCTCTATTACATCCTTCCCATAAAACAACTTGACCCAATCCACTCTCTCTAAATCCCTTCGCATCTCCTCTTGCTCTTAATACCATTAGAACAGGATCTTTACCTATATACAGTGGGACACATTGGGACAAGTACATTTTGGCCCAATTATGCAGTTGACCCAATTAGCCAAATTCATGGAAATAGTCAATAAGATGTTAAAAAAAACAAAATGAGTAACAAATTACACATTTAAACAGAATGCAGAACAAATGTTAATATTACTAGTACTACTACAGTACTATAAAACTGTACAAGTTTGTAATAGTTATCGACAGAGGAATTCACCTAGGTATGTAATGAACAAGATCAGTGCAAACACTTAGAGCTACCAACAATTGCATTGTCAAGGTCTTAATTTTCATTGTAAAGATCAAGATGATTGCCAACACCTTCATCATAGTTCCTAACCTGCTGAAATCATTTCATTTTCACTCTAGCCGTTACTGGCACTTCCATGCCTGAATGCTTGAAACCACAGTGAGCCACACAATTGTCTTACTACCTCTTTCTTGCCAATTACCAGTAAGAAAAAATACTGCTTTTGAACAAACACATGGAATTGATATCATTTAAAAACTGTTCACTCCAAGCACGATATAGTGTCTAATGGCCACTCAGGTATGTGTGACTGAGGCTATTTAGCAACAGTCTCCTGAACTGATAAAGCTGCAGTCTCGCAAACAAACAAAGGCAATCCTGGCTATTTTCTCAATTAGTTTTTGTCCTTGAAGAGTGGCTTCAAATAAATGGCCATCATGATTAACCAATGACCTAATTAAACAGAATCCACTGTATTTATAATTTACTTTATTCTTATCTTAGGAAATAGTCCTACTATGGTTGTTTCAGCAGCTGTCGAGGAAACAGTCAACAACAACTGACACAGACATGATAGAAGACAGTCAATCTCTTTCTGTTTCTGAATGTCAAATTAATGAAATTACATTTTCCTGTAAATGATCCATACCCTCCATTCCCTGCCTGTTCATCTCCCTGTTTAAATGCCTGTTTGAACTGAAGAATTTCAGAGCTGTAAACTTTGATAATAAAAAGAATCTTTGAACCTCTTCAACATCCCGATTGTGTCTGTTTCCACCACTCCCTATCCCGGTCGTCATTCCAGGAACAAACCACTCATTGTGTCAGGAAACATTCCTTCGACATCCCGATTCCATTTTGAAACTTTACCCTTCACGTGGTGTCCTCAGAGAGATGACACTGACTGGCCAGTCTTAAAATTAGAAGAACAGTACAGGTTGGGCAGAATGGCCTGTACAGAATGGCTGTACTGTTCCATGTTCAGTGTTCGAAATATCACAGCCAGGGGCCCAGCAATTTCCTCCCTGGATTCCCACCGTGTCAGACAGGACACTGGGTCAGACCCCCAGGTTCATTCAGCTTTATGTGTTTAAGCTGGTCAGACTCCTTTGTAATGTCAGCGTGTTTCAGGACATTATTTCCCTCCCTGAGTTCCCCAGCTTACGTCACCTTCTCCACAGTAAATACAGATGAAAAGTATTTATTTCATGAGATGTCAGGGGTAGTTTTTTTACGCAGAGAGCGGTGAGTGCATGGACTGGGTTGCTGGTGGTGGAGGTGGAAGCGATAGGGTATTTTAAGAGACTCCTGGATGGATGCATGCAGCTCAGAAAAATAGAGGGCTATGGGTATGTTCAGCACAGCTTTGTGGGCCGAAGGGCCTGTACCGTACTGTAGACTTTTTACAGAATCTTTTGTAGAATCTCCTCTATCTTATCTGCTGTAGCTATCTCACACCTCCATTTGGTCTCCTGATTTCCCCCTCTTCATCCCCTCGACTCCTCGATATATTCACCTGATCCCAGCTGCTTTCACCTGACACACAGCTCCATCCTGACCAGAGCCTCAGTGACCCTCGTCAGCCAGGGTTCCCTCTTGCCCTTCACTCTGACAGGGACAGGCTGATCCTGAACCCTTCCTACTCAGTTTTAAAGCCGCTCACTTGCCAGATGTCTGTTTACTGGGGAACATCCTCCTGTTCTACACCTCCATTCATTCCCCGACCCCTTCAATCCTCCCTCAGTTCAGTCTTTTCACTGATCTGAACCAGAAATAGCAGCGAGGAGGCTGTTCAGCCCGTCACACCTGCTCTCCCATTGAATAAGATCAAAACCACCTCACTGTGCTACAGATGCAAAGGTGTGACAGAAGTGGGGGTGAGAGAGGAGGGGAGTTGTGATGTTGATTAGGGAGAACATCACCACAACACTTAGAGAGATCCTTGTGGGGAACGGCCAGTGAGAGTTTATTGGTAGGAGTTAGAAATATGGAGATGGTCACTTTGTTGGGATTGTACTATAGGATCCCAAATGTCAGTGAGAATCAGTAGGGAGAATGCAGATAACTGTGTCATGGTCCTGTCTGGCAATTCCTCACCTTGCTATTACCTCAGTAATTGGGCCTCAATCCCCTCGTCTAATTTCCAATCATTCCCTGTTCCACTAATTACACAAACCTTACTCAATCAGGCTCGTAAAGCAAGACCTGCCCTTGACAAAGTCATGACTATCCCTAATCAGATTGTGTCTCTCCAAATGTTCATAAATCCTGCCTCTCAGGATGTTCTCCCACAACTTTCCCAACATTGAAGTCAGATTCACATGCGGCTCCCCAACATCCAGAACACCTTCAAAAGGCAATGCCTCAAAAAGGTGGCATCCATCATTAAGGACCCCTAGCACCGATGGCATGCCCTCTTCTCATTGTTAGCATCAGGGAGAAGGCACGGAGCCTGAGGGTACGCAGTCGACATTTCACGAGCAACTTCTTCCCCTCCACCATCAGATTTCTGAATGGACGATGAACCCATGTACACTTCCTCAGTGTCTTTCTCCCCCTCACTTTTTGCACAATTTATTTCTTTTTTTATATAGAAACTTCTTACAGTAATGTACATGTTTTATTACTGTGTATTGTAAGGTACTGATAACAAAATAACAGATTTCACAACATGTGCCAGTGGTATTAAACCAAATTCTGATTCAGATTCACAGGAACAGGCTGTCTGGACGAGGTCCCAGGTGAGCTGCCCACCTCGATACTACATTAGTTTGTGGTAGGACGCCGAGGGTGGAAGTGGAGGGTAGTTTTGCTGATTGGAGGCCTGTGACCAGTGCTGAGCCGTGGGTTCAGTGCTGTGTCCATCGTTGTTTGTGATTTCTATTAATGTTTGGATGACAATGTAGGTGACATTGTTAGTCAGTGTGCAAGAGAATATTTGACGGGGAACTGAAGGGTAACACTCTGACACAAAGGCAGTGGGTGTGTATCGAACGAGCTGTCAGAGAAGGAGGTAGCGGCAGGTACGATGACAACATTTAATAGATACATCGACAGTACATGGATAGGAAAGGTTTAGATGCCATAGACCTCAGGTTTACAGGGATCAGGCCAAATCCAGACCAATGGACAGAACAGCATCTTGGTTAGTTTGGAGAAGTGGGGCCAAAGGGCCTGTTCCCATGCTGTACATCTCAACACAAGCTAAACAGAATCAATCTGTCACTCTCCATCAGTCACTTGGGAAACTGGGACATCATGGTCTCCCAATTGTGATGGATTGTGTTCTGTGTGCAGGGCACGGTCTGGACCCAAGGATAGAAATTAAAATATTGCAACACCAGCTGGTATAAATAATGGGATAGGAATGTGTTTTATTTGTACAGTCTGAATTTTCTACTGAATTAACACCAATGAAGATTAACATTTCAAAAAAAAATCAGGCAATAATCAGCTGCACACACAAAATGTTGGTGGAATACAGCAGGCCAGGCAGCATCTATAAGGAGAAGAACTGTCGATGTTTCAGGCCAAGACCCTTCTTCAGGACTAACTTAAAGGAAAGATAGTAAGAGATTTGAAAGTAGGAGGGGGAGAGGGAAATGCAAAATGATAGGAGAAGACCAGTGGGGGTGGGATGAAGCTAAGAGCTGGAAAGGTGATTGGCAAAAGGGATACAGAGCTGGAGAAGGGAAAGGATCATGGAACAGGAGGCCTAAGGAGAAAGAAAGGAGGGGAGAACCAGAGGGAGATGGAGAACAGGCAAAATGAAGGGCAGAGAGAGAACAAAAAGGGGAGGGGGAAAAATAAGCCAATCAGGGATGGGGTAAGAAGGGGAGGAGGGGCATTAACAGAAGTTAGAGAAGTCAATGTTCATGCCATCGGGTTGGAGGCTATACAGACAGGATAAAAGGTGTTGTTCCTCCAACCTGAGTGTGGCTTCATCTTGAAAGTAGAAGAGGCCATGGATAGACATATCAGAATGGGAATGGGATATGGAATTAAGATGTGTGGCCACTGGGAGATCCAGCTTTCTCTGGCGGACAGAGCGTAGGTGTTCAGTGAAACGGTCTCCCAGTCTGCGTCGGGTCTCACCAATATATAAAAGACCACACCAGGAGTACCGGACGCAGTATACCACACCAGCCGATTCACAGGTGAAGTGTCGCCTCACCTGGAAGGACTGTCTGGGACCCCGAATGATGGTGAGGGAGGAAATGTAAGGGCAGGTGTAGCAACTCTTACTATCTTTTCTTTCAGTTAGTCCTGACGAAGTGTCTCGGCCCGAAACGTCGACAGTGCTTGTCCCTATAGATGCTGCCTGGCCTACTGTGTTCTACCAGCGTTTTGTGTGTGTTGCTTGAATTTCCAGTATCTGCAGATTTCCTCGCATTTGCTTAATAATCAACCAGTTAACTTTAAAACAGTTGAGTTTATTCGAAGGGAAATCATTTTGTATGTGGGAGTCGCGATGAGACCACACATGGAACACCCCAGATTCGTTCACATCTGGGTGACCGAATGTAGTTCATGCCTTCAGACTGAGCTTTCAAACTGAAACACAGAGAAAGAATTGGGAGGGTTGAGAGACTGTGGGTATTTATCGCAAGTGGAATTGATAGATACCTTACTGAAATTATATTCAGCCAGTAATGAATCACATAATTGTATCTTTGTGTGTTTTTCATGAAGAATGAAGGTGACATGAGGAGTAAACTGAATGACACTGAAACTGATGACGTGGTGGATAGTGAAGATTGTCTGAAGTTACAACAGGACCTCAATCAGCTGGCAGAAAGAATTCAACACAGAAATGTGAAAAGTGACACATTTTTAGTAGTTAAAACCTGGACAGAATGTACACAGTGGATGTCAGGGCCCTGGGGAGTGTTGTAGAATAGAAATACCCAGGGGAACAAGTACACAGTTCCTGAGAGTAGAGACACAGGTAGACAGTGTAGTGAAGAAGGGGTCTGGTACGCTGGCTTCATCGATCGGGGATTAAGTACTTGAGATGGTTTGTCGTGTTACAGCTGTACAAGACATTGGGGAGACCACACTCAGAGTACTGGGTGCAGTTCTGGTCACCGAGCTGTAGAAAGGATGACGTTCAGCTGGAATGTGTGCAGACAAGATTCACAGGAATGTTACCGGGGCTCAAGGGCTTCAGGAGAATCTGGATCAACCTGGACTGTTTTCCTGAAGCAAAGGAGACTGAGGGCTGACATTATTGTGATTGATGAAATCCTGCAGGGAAGTGATGAGGTCGATGGTCACAGTCTTTCCTCAGGGGAGGGGTGTCTAAAACTAGAGGATATAGACTTAAGCTCAGAGGGTAAAGATTATCAGGGGACCTGAGTGGCAAATTTTCCACACAGTCGGTGGTCGATAAATGGGATGAGCTGCCGGAGGAAATGGTAGAGGCCGATAGAATTGAAACATTTTTAGGACATTTGGATTGAAACCGTTTAGAGGGATGCTGGCCAAGTGGGATGTGCTGAGGAAGCCAGCTTGGTTGTCAGGGACATGTTATGTCGAAGGGCCGGTGTGTGTGCTGTCACCTCCATTAGTCTCATTCGGAAGAGTGGGACCTCACATCAGAGCAGGGCTGTACAGGGGGGAAGTCAGGAAGTTTTCCTGCATCCGTGTTTGAGTAATCCCAGTGTATCCAACACCTCACAATCTTCTGCCGTACCAAGATCCCCCATTTCAGTGTCAAAGACATTTGCCTGACAAGTTAAATAATTGATATTTAATCACCTTGTCACCCTCCTGTTTTACACCTCTATTTATTCCCCAGACCTTTCTATCCTCCCTCTGGTCAGTCTGTGCACTGCTCTGAAGAACATCAGAAACCCTTAGCTGCGTGAAAGGGTATCGGGAGAAGGCAGGGTATGGAGATGACAGGAAGAATCAGAGCAGCCCATGATTGAATGGCAGAACACTCAATGTGCTGAATGCCGACTTCTGCTTCTATATTGTCTGGTCTTAAACTGAATATCTGATTCAATGCAGAGACCCCTGTTCTATTTGTCTCGTAAATTAGAGGAATGGCTCCTCATGTCCCACCAGGGTGGCCGGAAACCTGACGGCATCAACATCGATTTCTCAAACTTCTGGTAGTCGCTCCCTCTGTCACTTTTCCTGTTTAATCGTCTCCCTCCTCCTGATCCATCAGCCCCATCACCTTAGCTCTTTCCCCTCCTCCTTACACACTCCTCCCGACCCTCTCCATCTGCCCATCACCCACACACTCCTCCCCCACTCTCTCCATCTGCCCATCCCCCACACACTCCTCCCGACCCTCTCCATCTGCCCATCACCCACACACTCCTCCCGACCCTCTCCAGCTGCCCATCACCCACACACTCCTCCCCACCCTCTCCATCTGACTATCACCCACACACTCCTCCCCACGGTCTCCATCTGCCCATCACCCACACACTCCTCCCCACCCTCTCCATCTGCCCATCTCCCACACACTCCTCCCCACCCTCTCCAGCTGCCCATCACCCACACACTCCTCCCCCACTCTCTCCATCTGCCCATCACCCACACACCCCTCCCCAACCTCTCCATCTGCCCATCACCCACACACTCCTCCCCATCCTCCCTTTATTCCAGGCTCCACTTTCCCCTCCTGTGTTCCACACGCCACCCCTTCCTCATCTATTACCCCTCACCTGATCCACCCCTCACCTGCCCATTTCCCTCCATAGATGTTGCCTGACACGCTGGGAGACCCATACCCTTTGTGTGTTACCACCACTACACGTCCCGTTTTCCCAAATTTCACCTTGACCTCCCTCTCCCAGTCAGCACCACCACCACTTGCCCCAGTTACCCTGTCAGTCCCGGGGGACTTTAGCACCCGGGGGAGCCAGGGAGCTCAGGACGACGGATGCAGTGAACGAGGTAAAATTAATGGACCAATGATTCTCACATCGTGTTTATTTCACTCTCTGCACATTTATATTTACACTGACTGACTCCTGACACCGGTCCAGGACCCGACCCGTTTACAGACCCGGAGTGGAACCGGAGCAGATTCTCAGCCACTGGTTTTCATTTCCAGTCCAGAAGAAAGGATAAAGTTTCTCCGTGAATTTATTCCCAGTGAAGGTGTGGAGATGGGACTTGGTCTCCGTGTTGTAAAATGAAACTGTTCCAGACTCGTAACTGAGATAAACTCCCACCCTCCCGGGGATGGGACCGGCAGGGAGACGGGACACAGGGGAGGTGTAAACCCACATCCCGTCATTAAACCGCCCGATGGTCCAGCATCCGGTCTCCGGACTCAGTCCGACCCCTCCCTTCCTCTCCACAGACTCTGCGGCGACTCCCAGACTCCAGCGCCGATTCCCCGTCACCTCCACCTCCCAGTAATGTCTCCCCGATGTGAATCCCTCCGATCCCAGCACACAAGCCCAGACTGTGAACCTCTTCCCGGTGTCAGGGAGATTCCTCCGGGTCCCGGTCCATCTCACACTCTTCCGATCCTCAGACACCTCGAGCCGCGGATGCGCCGTTTCCACATCCAGGGTGACAGAGACTGGGGGGAGAAGCAGAGAATTAGAGAGTCCCCGGGATCGGGGGGAGGCTCCGGCAGCGCGGCCCCGGGGAAGACTCGGGCAGCGCGGCCCCGGGGAGCGGGGGGAGACTCGGGCAGCGCGGCCCCGGGACCGGGGGGAGACGGGCAGCGCGGCCCCGGGATCGGGGGAGACTCGGGCAGCGCGGCCCCGGGATCGGGGGGGAGACTCGGACAGCGCGGCTCCGGGGATCGGGGGGAGACTCGGACAGCGCGGCTCCGGGGATCGGGGGGGAGACTCGGGCAGCGCGGCCCCGGGGATCGGGGGGAGACTCGGGCAGCGCGGCCCCGGGGATCGGGGGGGGGGGGAGACTCGGGCAGCGCGGCCCCGGGATCGGGGGGAGACTCGGGCAGCGCGGCCCCGTGGATCGGGGGGGAGACTGGGGCAGCGCGGCCCCGGGGATCGGGGGAGACTCGGACAGCGCGGCCCCGTGGATCGGGGGAGACTCGGACAGCGCGGCCCCGGGAATCGGGGGGGGGGAGACTCGGGCAGCGCGGCCCCGTGGATCGGGGGGGAGACTCGGGCAGCGCGGCCCCGTGGATCGGGGGGGAGACTGGGGCAGCGCGGCCCCGTGGATCGGGGGGGAGACTGGGGCAGCGCGGCCCCGGGGATCGGGGGGAGACTCGGGCAGCGCGGCCCCGGGGATCGGGGGGAGACTCGGGCAGCGCGGCCCCGGGGATCGGGGGAGACTCGGACAGCGCGGCCCCCGGGATCGGGGGGAGACTCGGGCAGCGCGGCCCCCGGGGATCGGGGGGAGACTCGGGCAGCGCGGCCCCGGGGACCGGGGGGAGACTCGGACAGCGCGGCCCCCGGGATCGGGGGAGACTCGGGCAGCGCGTCCCCGGGATCGGGGGGAGACTCGGGCAGCGCGGCCCCGGGGATCGGGGGGAGACTCGGGCAGCGCGGCCCCGGGATCGGGGGGAGACTCGGGCAGCGCGGCCCCGGGGATCGGGGGAGACTCGGACAGCGCGGCCCCGGGGACCGGGGGGAGACTCGGGCAGCGCGGCCCCGGGGATCGGGGGGAGACTCGGGCAGCGCGGCCCCGGGATCGGGGGAGACTCGGGCAGCGCGGCCCCGGGATCGGGGGAGACTCGGACAGCGCGGCCCCGGGATCGGGGGGGAGACTCGGGCAGCGCGTCCCCGGGATCGGGGGGAGACTCGGGCAGCGCGGCCCCGGGATCGGGGGAGACTCGGACAGCGCGGCCCCCGGGATCGGGGAGAGGCCGCTGGGCCTCAGGTGCAGTCGGGTGGGCGACAAGACCCTTTCCCGGGGTTTTACCCAAACACAGCGGATGGACAACCGGCATCTTCCCGAGGTTTTTCCTGACCAGCAAACACAAAATTCTGGAGGATCTCAGCGGGTCAAGCGGCATGTGTTAATGGAGATGTACAGTCCATGTTTCAACCCGAGATATTTCCTCAAAAATGGAAAGAAAAGCGGCGGATAACAGTAGATAGATGTGAGGAATGGATGGAGCAACAGCTGATGAGGATGAGGTGAATGAACATTTGAAATGGAGGTGAGGCTGAATTCATTCGTGCTGACCAACTTATTCTATTGGTCTAGTTCCATTTGCCTGTATCTGCCATTACTCCTTCAAACCTTTCCTACCCACGTACCTGTCCAAGCAACAAATACAAAATGCCGGAGGAACCCAGCAGTCCAGGCAGCATCCAGGGAAAAAGTAAAGTCAACATTTTGGCAGGACTGGAGAGAAAAGGCTGAGGAGTAGATTTAAAAGATGAGTGTGGGAGGGAGAGAGAACCACCAGATGCAGGTGAAACCTGGAGGGGGTGGGATGAAGTAACGAGCTGGGTAGTTGATTGGCAAGATGAGCTGAGAGAGGGAAAAGGGATGGGAAATGGAGAAGGGGAGGGGCGGTTTGGGGGCATTACTGGAAGTTTAAGAATGATGTTCTTGCCATCAGGTTGGAGGCTCCCCAAATGGAATTTAAGGTGTTCATTCTGCTGTTACGAACCCCGTAACTGGGTCACTTGCCAGCGAAGATAGAGAGGTCCGTTGAAGTCTGATGCTACTACTTTAACAGTATTTATTGGTAAAAATACACAAAAATAATATCAATGCAAACATACAAATACTATATGTCGTCAATACTAGATCCAAAATTGCGGGTATAATAATAATCAATAAGAAATAGCTCTATCGTTGTCTCGGGGGATAATGTATTGTCCGATGGAAATATAAAAGTCACTCAAGTTCATTCAGGCTGCAGCTTTTGGTTGGAGAGAAAGAGAGATGGATTTTTAGAACTTGCCAGTTTTTTTCTTTTTATGATGTCGATCCTTCGAAATGTCATTGGTGGTGGTTTCTCCTTTTAGCTAAAGCCATTCTTCCGTGGTAAGTCCCGCCAATCCCAGGCAACGGGAAAGGACGCACGCGGGCCCCACAGGCTGTCGCTATTAAACACTGTCACGGGATTTCTAGCATTTCTCCTGGTGCATCTAAAGGGCAGGACTACATTCCAAACCTGTGAGGATTCTCTCTCATTTCCTGGGTCCCCAGACCTGAATTAATAGCGATCTTGCGACTCTCAAAAAGGAGGGGGCTACTTTGTACCCTTCGGCCCCTCAGAGTTGTGGCACATTCGTAACACTGCAAACCAAGTGTGGCCTTATCCCGAAAGTGGAGGACATATGAGAATGGGAATGGGAAGTGGACACTGGGAGATCTTGTTCTGGCGGACGGATCGTAGATGCTCGGTGAAGCGGTCTCCCAAACTATGTTGGGTCTCACCGATACAAAGGAGGCCACACAGTGTATGACCCCAGCAGACTCACAGATCAAGTGTCCCCTCAGCTGGAAGGACTGTTTAGGGCCCTGGATGGTAGTGCGAGAGAATGTGTAGAGGCAAGTGTAGCACATTACCCTTGCAAGGATCAGTGCCAAGATGGAGATCTGTGGGGAGGGATGAACAGACAAGGGAGTTGCGTGGGGCGGGAGGGAAAGATTGGCTTGGTGGTGGGATCTCATTTTGAAGTGGTAGAAGTTTTGAAGAATTATTTGCCAGATGTGGAGGCTGGTGGAATGGTAGATGAGGACAAGAGGAACCCTATCCCTGGTAGGGTGGTGAAGGATGGGGTAAGAGCAGACGTGCGTGAAATGGAAGCGATGCGGTTGAGGGTAGTGTTGACGGTGGAGGAAAGGAAGCCCCTTTCTTTGAAAAAGGAGGACATGTCCTTTGTTGTAGAATGAAAAGCCTCATCCGGAGAGCAGAATCGGAGGTGACAGAGGAATTGAGAGAAGGGGATGGTGATTTTACAAGTACCAGGCTGGGATGAGGTATAGTCCAGGTAGCTGTGAGAGACCATTGGTTGATAATACACACTGGTGCATAAGCTGTCACCAGATCAAGAAAGGGAAGCGATGTATTGGAAATGGACCAGGGGTGGAGGCAAAGTGGATGAAGTTGACGAGTTTAGCATGAGGGCAGGAAGCAGCACCAATGTAGTCATCAACATAGTGCAGGAAAAGTGTGGGTGGTCATCAGTGTGGGCTTGGAACATAGACTGTTCCAGATAGGAACAGCTGGGACCCACGTGAGTGCCCATGACTTCACCTTTTGACAAAATGAAGTGGGAGGAGCCAAAGGAAAAATTATTGAGATTGAGGACATTCCACTAAGCGGAGGAGAGTAGTGGTGGAGGGGAACTGGTTAGTTCCGGTGTGCAGAAAAAATGGAGAGCTTTGAGGCCTTTCCTGTCCCGATGTCTTTTAAATCATTGTAACTGTACCCACCTCCACGGTTTGCTTTGCAGCCTCCTGAGCTCCAGGAAAAAGACCCAGAATATCCAGCCTCTCCTTATAACCCAACTCTCCAGTCCCAGTAACATCCTTGTAAATCCGTTTTATACCCTCTCAGTTTAATGACATTCTTCCTGTAGAAAGATCACCAGCACTGTACAGCGTGATCCAAATCATAAAGACAAACAAGAGTGTGGATGCTGGAACTCCAAAACAACACACACAAAATCTCAAACCGAAACATCAATGGTTAATTCATTTCCATAGATGCTGGCTGACCTGCTGAGTTCCTCCAACATTTTGTGTGTGTTGCTTGAATTTCCATCATCTGCATATTTTCTATTGTTTAATTATATAAATGAAAGTATTGAGTACAGGAGATGGGATGTTATGCTGAAGTTGTCTGAGATGTTGGTGAGGCATAATTTGGAGTGTTGTGTGCAGTTTTGGTCACCTACCTGCAAGAAAGATGTAAATAAGGATGAAAGAGAACAGAGAACATTCACAGGGACGTTGCTCAGACTGGAGGCTCTGAGTTATAAGGAAAGATTGAACAGGTTAAGACTTTGTTCCTTGTAACATAGATGACTGAGGGGAAATAAGAGAGGTATACAAAATTACGAGGAGAGTAAATGCAAATGGGGGTAAGACTACAACTGGAGGTCATGCGTGAGGGTGAAAGGTGAAAAGTTTAAGGGGAACATGAGGGGAAATTTCACTCAGAGGATTGTGAAAGGTCTGGAATGAGGTACCTGTGCAAGTGTAAACTCAATTTCAATGTTTAACATAAGTTTGGACCTATACATGGATTGCAGAGGTGGTCATGGTGCAGGTTGAAGGGAGTAGGCAGTTTAAATGTGACGGCATAAACTAGATGGGCCAAAGGGCCTGTTTCAGTTCTGTACTTTTCTATCCTCTTCTGACCCTAGTACAAAGACAAAGTGGTTATTTAGTTAATTGGTCATTGTAAAATGTCCTGTGGTTAGACTAGTGTTGAAGAGCTAGTGTAGTAGGTTAAATGGTCATTGTACGTTGCCCCGTGATTACGCTGGTTTTAAATAGTTGGGGTGCTGGGTGGAGCGGGTCGTTGGTCTGGGATGGCCTGTTTCACACTGTCTCTAAATAAATAAATAACCTCTTCACTGTCCATGAAATCACCAATTTTAGAGTCCTTCACAAACCTACTAAACACGTCACCTACATTCTCTCCAAATCATTCATATGGATGATGTAAAACAGTGGACCCAGCACCGATCCCTGCAGAACAACCACTGGTCACGGGACTCCACCCAGACAACTCTGCATCCTATTCCAGATCGTACTGTATCCCATGTGATCTAACTCTCTGCTACCTTGTCAAATCCCTCGCTAAACTCCATGGAGATGATGTCTACTGCACTTTCATTAGCTGTAATTTATTTATTGAGATACAGCACGGAATAGGCCCTCCCGGCCCTTTGACCCCCACCACCCAGAAACCCGATTTAATCCGAGCCTGACCATGGGACAAGTTACAATAACCCCCACCACCCACTAACCCGATTTAATCCGAGCCTGACCATGGGACAAGTTACAATGACCCCCCACCACCCAGAAACCCGATTTAATCTGAGCCTGACCATGGGACAAGTTACAATGACCCCCCACCACCCAGAAACCCGATTTAATCTGAGCCTGACAATGGGACAAGTTACAATGACCCCCACCACCCAGCATCCCCCGATTTAATCCGAGCCTGACCATGGGACGTTACAATGACCCCCACCACCCAGAAACCACTGATTTAATCCGAGCCTGACCATGGGACGTTACAATGACCCCCACCACCCAGAAACCCGATTTAATCCGAGCCTGACCATGGGACAAGTTACAACGACCCCCACCACCCAGAAACCCGATTTAATCCGAGCCTGACCATGGGACAAGTTACAATGACCCCCACCACCCAGAAACCCGATTTAATCCGAGCCTGACCATGGGACGTTACAATGACCCCCACCACCCAGAAACCCGATTTAATCCGAGCCTGACCATGGGACAAGTTACAATGACCCCCACCACCCAGAAACCCGATTTAATCTGAGCCTGACCATGGGACAATTTACAATGACCCCCAGCACCCAGCAACCCCCGATTTAATCCGAGCCTGACCATGGGACAAGTTACAATGACCCCCACCACCCAGAAACCCCTGATTTAATCCGAGCCTGACCATGGGACAAGTTACAATGACCCTCACCACCCAGAAACCCGATTTAATCCGAGCCTGACCATGGGACAAGTTACAATGACCCCCACCACCCAGAAACCCCGGATTTAATCTGAGCCTGACCATGGGACAAGTTACAATGACCCCCACCACCCAGAAACCCGATTTAATCTGAGCCTGACCATGGGACAATTTACAATGACCCCCAGCACCCAGCAACCCCCGATTTAATCCGAGCCTGACCATGGGACAAGTTACAATGACCCCCACCACCCAGAAACCCGATTTAATCTGAGCCTGACCATGGGACAATTTACAATGACCCCCACCACCCAGAAACCCCTGATTTAATCCGAGCCTGACCATGGGACAAGTTACAACGACCCCCACCACCCAGAAACCCGATTTAATCCGAGCCTGACCATGGGACAAGTTACAATGACCACCACCACCCAGCAACCCCGGATTTAATCTGAGCCTGACCATGGGACAAGTTACAATGACCCCCACCACCCAGAAACCCGATTTAATCTGAGCCTGACCATGGGACAATTTACAATGACCCCCCACCACCCAGAAACCCGATTTAATCTGAGCCTGACCATGGGACAAGTTACAATAACCCCCACCACCCAGCATCCCCCGATTTAATCCGAGCCTGACCATGGGACGTTACAATGACCCCCACCACCCAGAAACCACTGATTTAATCCGAGCCTGACCATGGGACGTTACAATGACCCCCACCACCCAGAAACCCGATTTAATCCGAGCCTGACCATGGGACAAGTTACAACGACCCCCACCACCCAGAAACCCGATTTAATCCAAGCCTGACCATGGGACAAGTTACAATGACCCCCACCACCCAGAAACCCGATTTAATCTGAGCCTGACCATGGGACAAGTTACAATGACCCCCACCACCCAGAAACCCGATTTAATCCGAGCCTGACCATGGGACAAGTTACAATGACCCTCACCACCCAGAAACCCGATTTAATCCGAGCCTGACCATGGGACAAGTTACAATGACCCCCACCACCCAGAAACCCGATTTAATCTGAGCCTGACCATGGGACAATTTACAATGACCCCCAACACCCAGAAACCCCTGATTTAATCCGAGCCTGACCATGGGACAAGTTACAACGACCCCCACCACCCAGAAACCCGATTTAATCCGAGCCTGACCATGGGACAAGTTACAATGACCCCCACCACCCAGCAACCCCGGATTTAATCTGAGCCTGACCATGGGACAAGTTACAATGACCCCCACCACCCAGAAACCAGATTTAATCTGAGCCTGACCATGGGACAATTTACAATGACCCCCACCACCCAGAAACCCGATTTAATCTGAGCCTGACCATGGGACAAGTTACAATGACCCCCAGCACCCAGCAACCCCCGATTTAATCCGAGCCTGACCATGGGACAAGTTACAATGACCCTCACCACCCAGAAACCCGATTTAATCCGAGCCTGACCATGGGACAAGTTACAATGACCCCCACCACCCAGAAACCCCGGATTTAATCTGAGCCTGACCATGGGACAAGTTACAATGACCCCCACCACCCAGAAACCCCTGATTTAATCCAAGCCTGACCATGGGACAAGTTACAATGACCCCCACCACCCAGAAACCCCTGATTTAATCCGAGCCTGACCATGGGACAAGTTACAATAACCCCCACCACCCAGAAACCCGATTTAATCCAAGCCTGACCATGGGACAATTTACAATGACCCCCACCACCCAGAAACCCCGGATTTAATCCGAGCCTGACCATGGGACAATTTACAATGACACCCACCACCCAGAAACCCGATTTAATCCGAGCCTGACCATGGGACAAGTTACAATGACCCCCACCACCCAGAAACCCCGGATTTAATCTGAGCCTGACCATGGGACAAGTTACAATGACCCCCACCACTCAGCAAACCCTGATTTAATCCGAGCCTGACCATGGGACAAGTTACAATGACCCCCACCACCCAGAAACCCCTGATTTAATCCGAGCCTGACCATGGGACAAGTTACAATGACCCCCACCACCCAGAAACCCGATTTAATCCGAGCCTGACCATGGGACAAGTTACAATGACCCCCACCACCCAGAAACCCGATTTAATCCGAGCCTGACCATGGGACAAGTTACAATGACCCCCACCACCCAGAAACCCCTGATTTAATCCGAGCCTGACCATGGGACGTTACAATGACCCCCACCACCCAGCAACCCCCGATTTAATCCGAGCCTGACCATGGGACAAGTTACAATGACCCCCACCACCCAGAAACCCGATTTAATCCGAGCCTGACCATGGGACAAGTTACAATGACCCCCACCACCCAGAAACCCGATTTAATCCGAGCCTGACCATGGGACAAGTTACAATGACCCCCACCACCCAGCAACCCCTGATTTAATCCGAGCCTGACCATGGGACAAGTTACAATGACCCCCACCACCCAGAAACCCCTGATTTAATCCGAGCCTGACCATGGGACAAGTTACGATGACCCCCACCACCCAGAAACCCGATTTAATCCGAGCCTGACCATGGGACGTTACAATGACCCCCACCACCCAGCATCCCCCGATTTAATCCGAGCCTGACCATGGGACAAGTTACAATGACCCTCACCACTCAGCAACCCGATTTAATTCGAGCCTGACAACGGGATAATTGGATTGTGGGAGGAACTGGAGCACATAGAGGAAACCCACACGGTCACGGGGAGAACGTACCAGGGAAGTTCAGTCCATAAGCCGAAAGTCAGTGGTGGGAAAGTTTCTGAGAGACAGGATCGAACAACATTTGGAATGACAAGGACTGATCAGGGACAGTCAGCACGGTGTTGTGCATGGAAAATCACGTCTCACAAATTCCAGTTTGTCGGAGAGGTGACAGAGAGGATTGACCAGGACAGGGTGGTAGACATTGTCCACATGAACTTCACCAGGGCATATGATGTTGATCATAGACCACACATGGTGTATTTGGTGCATTTCTGGGTCCCCGAGTCTGGGAAGGATGTCATTACAGGAGAATGTTACCAGGACTGGAGGGCCTGGGGTAAAAGGAGAGACTGGATAAGCTGGGGGTATTTCCCTGGAGCATTGGATGTTGAGGGGAGAACCCTTTTCGAGGTATATAAAATCATGAGGGCAGATGTAAAGTCTATACACATGGTCTCTTTCCACAGAATACCAGAGTCCAAAAGCAGAGAGCAGAGATTCAAGACAAAGTTTTTAAGCGATCTGTGACGGATGTGAGTATATGTGGAATTTGCTGCCGGGGAAGCCGTAGAAACAGGTATAATTAAAATATTTTAAAATATATTAGACAGGTACACAGATAGGAAATGGTTAGAGGAATATGGGAGAAGCATACGGAAATGTGTCTGTTTCTCTGGCGATGTGTCCCACTCTGATTGTGCATTTGGATATCTGTCACTGTGTGTGAGTAAATATCAGTGAGTGTGTGTTCACATTGAAGGTGAGGGTCACATTGAAGTATTGTGTTACAGCGTGTCTTCATATGTCCAGTGTGTGTTGGCAATGTGTCACATGTGTGTGAATTGTTCAAGTGAAAAACATTCACTGTGTGTGAAGAGAGAATAGTTTCCATGTCACTGAGGGGACGAACAATGTGCAATGCTGAGGCTCTGACGACAGTCTGCCAATCCTTCCTGTGGATGTGTGTGAGGGAGATTTGCCAGACCAGTTATGCTGTGTGGGCTTCTCCCGTCGTTCACCGAGATCAATGCTGATTGGTTCAGTCTGACGATGCTTCAATGTGGTGGTTTGATCACAACAGTGAGACTGGCGAGTCCAGCAGGGGGCAGAGCTGAGTCAATCAGACTGCGGTCACGGACAGGTCAGACAGGGGGAGGGGCTCGAAGGACTGGTGTATTTTTCTGACAATCCCTGTCACCACAGTGATACCAGATTTTATCCCCTTTAATGTCATTAATGGAATATTAATTCCAGAGCTACTGTGGCAGGATTCAAGCACATTCATTGACATATTTTTCCAGTATGAATGGGATCAGGATGCAGTGGTTCATCTGACAGTCCCGTGAATTGGTTATATTTTGCCCCAGTGTTGGTGTGTTCAGGGGTCTGACATCGCCAGATGATCATGTGACAGTGATGCCTCCCTGTGGGTGGGGTTAGGGCCAGAATAAACCACTTCCCCTTCAGCCTATTATTACAGCCAAATGTTGTGTCTAATTATTAATTGTGTCTGAAACAAGAACAAATGAATCTGTATGTTTTACCTTGCTTAATGCCGTCAAATGCTTCTCCCAATGCCGTGTCGAACAAATAGGGGTGATAGAATTTTCCAGCCAGTAGGGCACCATCTGTCACTGACAATGTCTGGGCATCATCACAGCTCCTGTAAATATCATACAGCTGGTTATAAACTGAGCGTCAGTGATATTTGAACTATTTTACAAATCCATACAGAGTTTCAATAAAAACCATGTCCTACCTCCTCTTCCGACGAGCTTCCTCCTGAAATAAATCAAACACAGATCTCAATTGACTGAGACTGACCATCGGCGTCCCAATAACAGGAATCTGAGACAGGTTATTAAAAGCTGCCGGGAGCTTAGGAGGACGATGGCGCCTAATGGCGACTGCTTTGCTAGAGTCTTCGGAAACAGCTCTATTTCTATCTTTAGTATCTCTATTCTTCCCTTTCAGGGTTCTTTTGAAGACCCTGACCTGGAGTTACACACTGCCTTCGGTTCTTTGTGGGAATGAGACCCACTCTCGGGGTCTCACAACTGGCCACTGTTCAATATATCGAGGACGCGGCCTAGAAGACTATCACACCTTCAGAGTTCCAGGATTTTGTGGCTCTGGAGGTGGGTGGACTCGAGGTCGGTGCCTCTGCTGGGAATTGTGGGTGTGTCGTGGGAGATGGAGGATCGAAGACAACAAGCTGCTGTTGGCTGTGCGACCCGAGACCCGAGTTGTTTTGGAACAGAGCTTGAGAAAGACAATGCAACAGACTTTCAACAATGTAAATCAGTCTGTTGTTTGTTACATTTCCCCTCTCGCTGTGAAACGGGTCACCTCTTCTTCCCTTTTTTAGGGAGAGAGAGCCTGTGTTATGTTGAATTACCGGGTGAACGAGTACTCTTTGGGCTACTGCAAGTCTGTGTCTTTATTGATGCTTTGCTGCATGTTTGAGTGCTCGGTCGAGGGTGCTAATGTTTTTTTCCTGGTGGGGGAGACGGGTCGTTGCCTTGCCGCTGATTATGTGTGGGAGGGGGATCTGGGGAAGCTTCGGGGTTTTAACATTTAATTCATTCATTCTTTGGGGCAATCCTTCATTTTCATGGATGTTCATGTCGAAAAAGAATTTCAGGATGTATATTGTACACATTTCTCTGACTTTAAATGTACCTTTGGAACTTTGAAAACTCCCACTAAACTCATTCCTACTGACACACACGGAGAAAGTACAAGGATTGTTTATTAAATTTATAGCATAACTGAGAGATGGAACTTACAGGAGAGACTGGACAGGTTGTGTATTTTTATCTGGATACAATGGCAGGGAGGATCAGATGGAGGAATTTAACATTCTGAATCGATTTGATGGGGTGGGAATGGAGAAAATATTTCTATTTTTATGAGATAAGAAGTCAAAGATAAGACATCATTTGGTTGTGAATAAATCCCACAAGAAATGCGGTGAAGAGAATATCAGAAATACACTCAAAGCCTTTGACTGCAACTGGTTGTTACTCTGAGTCTCAGGGGATATTATACGTGGGAATCACAGAAACGACCACCAGCTCAGTGCTCTGATCAGAGTAACGCATTCCCGAGAAGGTTGCAGACTGTCCTGTGATGTACAGATGTTGTGGGAGGCTGGTTTGGGAGAATGACAATTCTGAATAGTCAGGATGTCCACATGGTGGAAATCAGTTTCCAACTACAGTATTTGAGATAAAATACATCATTTTGTGACTGGGCACTTTTACAGAAACAAATTGAAATCTCTCACCATGAGGAGTGTGACATTTTCTTGTTGATCCATTCGTTCCTGTAACTTTGAGATTTCCTCCTGGATAGAATTTAAATTCTCTTGAATCTCTCGAAGATTTTTCTTCATTGGATTCAGAATCCTCTCCTCTTCTTCCTTGAGATCTCGGAGTGCGTGTTGCTCTTTATCAGTGAGAACTCGGCGCAGTTCAGCAAAATGGGATGTGATCTGGGAATGAAGGCTGTGTGATTGTTCCTGTCAATGAAATGAGAGGCTAGTTTAATATCTGAGGCTATTATTTTGTATTTCATTCTGACATGGAAGGTAACCATTCAGCCCATTAACGCCTCTGCTGGTTCTCAGAACAATCCCTTCCATCACATCCCCCCACGTCTCCCTGAAACATATACTCCGTCTCTGACCCACTAACTCCGACCTGATTCACAGACCACCCAACGTCACAAGGTTAATTACAGTCGCCAATTTACCGTTCAACCATGCAATGTCGGCTGAAGGAAAGTACTGGATACAGGGAGAACATGCAAACTCCACGCAGACAGCTCCAGGGGTCAGGATCGATCCCAGGTTACTGGAGCTGCGATCCTCTGCTATTCTGCATTGAATGGAACAAAACTACACAGCGAATTTGTAAATTCTGCTCAGGAAGCCTCACCCGAACTCCAGAAATCTTCTCTTTCTGTTGTTGCTCCATTTTCTCCAAGTCTGATTTCTTTTTAGTGAGAGAGTCTAAGGAAGATTTAACCCGACCCTGGGAATCAGAGAGTGAAGACATTAGACCAAAATATGCAACTAAGTAAACAGCTGATCAAAACCTGGTTAGTTTTACCTTGTAGATTTCAACGGCTTCGTTAACCGGCATGAAGTTGTGAGACTTGTGTTCCCGCGCAGTCGCACAGATCAGGCAGATCAGTGTGTCGTCCGTCTCACAAAACAGCTTCAGTTCTTCCCCATGTTTCTTGCAGTGAAGTTTACTTTCCTTCCCTTTCGGATTCAGGTTTAGTTTTCTAGCTTTCTCAGACAGATTTGCTAACACCCGATTGACCTTGAGGGTGCGGTCTGCAAACACCTCTCTACATTCCGGGCAGGAGATTCTCTCCCCACTTTCCCAACACCGTGTGATGCAGGAGCGGCAGAAGTTGTGTCCACACTCCAGTATAACCGGATCGGTGAAGAAATCCAGGCAGATGGGACAAATAACCTCCTCGGTTAAACTCTCGACCTGTTCTTTCGAAGCCATGTTAACTCTCGGTACTTCCTGGTTCAATGTCCTTTCACTTTCGAGAGCGGCTGAACGCCTGCGGTACCGCCGCTGCCCACTAGGGGCGCTGCAGTCTGGGGAATGAATGTTCCTTTTCAGTGAAGCAGGAATCGTGTTCATTTCCACAGCAACGATCAGAAACACATTAAACAAGTCTAACATAGATAAAGCCGGAGAGAAGAGCTTGGGCAGAACTGAAGGTGCAAGACCTGAAGAGAGACACAGAGACTGTAAATGCAGGAATCTGGAAGAAAAAGAGAGCTTCTGGAGAAACTCAGCGGGTCAGACAGCATTTGTGGAGAAAAACAGAGAGGAGAAATTCCGGGTTGAGACAGTCCAGATGAAGGCTCTCGAACTGAATTGTAGGTTGTCCATTTCTCTGCACAGATACTGCCTAACCCTCGGTGTTCCTCAATAGGCTCGGTTTTTTTAATATCGAGCACTAAAGGGAGTCAGACTGAGGTGTAAAATAGGTGATTAATGTAAATTTATAACAACTGTTAATTGTACGGAACACGGGATGTAGAGGGAATCTGCTGTGGGGAGACTGATGCTGTGGCGATGACATAGATGTGGCTGCAGGAATCACCACAGGACTGGACATTGTACGTCACAGTGTGGGAAACATTCAACTCCTGATTTCCATTTCCCTCTTGACTTCACCACCTACGGCCCGGCTCCAAAGGTCCGGTTTCACTTGTTCTGAACAGGGTCCACGTGAGGAAATGATTTCCTCCCCCCCACCCACTCCGTCTTCTAAAGCCCGTGAGCCCCAGAGAGCAGGGGCACTGGGCTGGAATCTCCACTCACAAACACAAGAGATTCTGCAGATGCTGGAATTCCAGAGCAACACACACAATATATGGAGGAACTCAGCCGGTCAGACAGCGTATGAAGAGGAATAAACAGCGTTGAAGGGTCTCGGTCTGAAACGATGACTATTATCCTCTCCACAGCTGCTGCCTGACCCCCTGAGTTCCTCCAGTATTTTGAGTATGTTGCTCTGCAATCTCCACCTCGCTGAGTCTGAAAGTCTTCATCAGGCAGCATCTCCACAACAGCATCTCGAGGGACAGAGGGACTGGGGGTTGGGTTGTGGGTGTGGGGACCGGTCTCCCACTTAAATACGGTTCAGATGGAACAGCACAGAAAGAACCTGCCAGACAGCAGTGGTGAGTTTCGGGAACAAGTCAGTCTATTCAGACCCTGTTACAGTGAACATCGGGGAACACTTCAAGTGTGATCTCAAAGATACTCCACTGAGTCAATAATCGTACGGGTTCCTGTTATGCAATGGTGACATTGTGGATTTCACAAAAATTCTGTATTTCTCTGCAGTATTTGATCTCAAATTATTTGTCTGTGGTCTCTCTCTTTCGCACTGACAACCATTTCCCAATGCTCTCTGTAATTCACTGTTTCCATTTCTGACCGTTTTCCTGCTGTGACTCTCCTTATCTGATGATAAACTCTCCTGCCGTGGTCTGCAATCCGACCTCCACCTGTTTACCTTTGATCCAGTGAGCTTCACCTTGCTGACTGAACACGTCCCCAGTCTAATCACTGACCTGACTGTCATATCGACACCTCTCAGTCACCTTCTCCCTTGGTCTAATTAATTTTACCATCATTCCCCAGATTGTAAGGAAACTAGTTTAAATATTTTATCAGCTTTCCCAATTCTCTTGATTCCCAGAGATCCCTCCCTCAGACATCACTGCCTGACACTGTGTGGTGTGATTGTCATTTGTCACCTATCAGCCCAGGCCTGGATATTGTCCGGGTCTTGCTGCATTTGTGTTGTGGGCTGCTTCATTACCTGAGGGGTGGCAGATGGTGCTGAACATTGTGTCGTCATCAGTGACCATCCCGACCTCTGACCTTACGATGGACAGACGGTCGTTGAGGAAGCAGCTGAGGGTGTTTGGGCCGAGGACTCTGTCCTGAGGAGTTCCTGCAGAGATGTCCTGAGGCTGAGATGATCGGCTCCAAACACCACAACCATCTTCTTTGTGCCGGGGATGACACACAGATTCCCACTGATTCCCCCATTATTCCTTCACTTGCACTATTTATTTTATAATTCATAGTGATGTTATGTCTCTGCACCGCACTGCTGCTCAAAGCAACACATTTCACATCATATAAACAGAGATAATTAACCCGATCCTGATTCTGTTTCCACAGATTTGTCAGGCCCAGTGACCTGCCTGATCCGACCTCTTCATATCATGTGTGTAACCCCTCCCAACATCCCATAATCTCTCCATTCATCCATCGGGTCACCCCTCCCCACACACACAACTTTAAACACAACTCCTCCACTCCACAACAGTGAGATCTTACAGAAGTCAGGACCCTCAAGCCAGACCAGGGCTCCTGCAGGTTGCAATATTTCATCGTCCCTCTGTAAACAAGAGACATTTGACCTGCCAGCCTCAGTGCTGACGTTCCTGTTTCCGGTGATCTCGGTGACATTGAGTCATTCAGCACGGAAACTGCTGCTGGAAGATCATCAACTCAGTGAGAGACGCTCTTTATTCGGCCTGAAACCTATTGGTCTCCCAGCACAGCGAGATGTCCGTCAGGGAATGCTGCCAACATTGAAAAGTTCCATCACCTCTGAGACAACCTGAGTGGCAATGGTTTAAACAGTGTGAACATGACTGACTGGATTGACCAAATGGCACTCAGAATGTAAAATATTGTTCACACCGTGTTCACTCTTTTGTATATATATTTTATTATGAATGAAAGGCACGTTTGAAATGCAAAATGCAGCTCAGATACAGGCTGAATCTCATCAACCATTATCCACTCTCTTACACTAAACCTTCACTGCAGATCCCACATTGGTCTCATCGGTCACCTCAGTTCTGGAGTGGAAATGAGTGATCCCCAACTCCGGGAGACACTGGAGGAGGTGCATTCCCCTGTGTGAGGAAAGAGTTAATTGTGATTCCTCCTTGGCACATGTCAAAATCAAATGGAAGTTCAAAGACACAATGGTGTCAGGTTGGAATGTGGTAATGGCCTGTTCTCCCTCTGATTCACCAATGTCTTGTCTCTTTTGAGCGCCCATCACGAAGATGAAATGCCGATGAAGAATGTGTTCCTCCTTACAGACAGGTTGTCTCCTTCTTCTGAAATTCTGTGTCTGGGCTGAAGGTCATAAGAGATGAGAGGGTTCAGCTGGAACCACCAATCTATGGAAAAATACTGCAGCGGTGATTATGTTATGCGTTGATGGAATAATGGTATAAATGATATAAAAAGGGGCATTTACTTTGTGCTGTGGGAGAGGTTTTTTAGAGGCAAGATCACTATCGTTGTTAGTGTTGAGTATTAGAAAAGATAGGGACGAGGGGAGAAGGACTCAGGATCGGGAGCTGTGAGAAAAATTGTTGGATCAGTGACGCCCTTCCAACACAGCAGAGATCGGCTCAGTGAATGATAAGTATTATTTTGATTCTGTACTGTAACTACTGTTTCATCTGGGGTTAGCGAAGATTCAGCACAACATCAAAAACCTTGACAAACTTATATAGGTGAGTGGTGGAGAGCATATTGACTGGCTGCATCACAGTCTGGTCTGGAATCACCAACACCCCACCACTGAGCACATCTACACAGACCATTGTTGCAGGAAAGCTGCACACCCCCACCACCCGGCCCATGCTCTCTTCCCACTGGGGCCATCAGGACCCACATGATCCAGGTCAGATAACTTCAAATTCACTCGCCCCATCACTGAACTGTTCCCACAACCTATGGACTCACTTTCAATACACCTCATCTCATGATCTTGATATTTATTGCATGTTTATTTATCACTATTTCTTGTTTTTTGTTCTCGTTGTATTTACAGTTTGTTGTCTTTTGCACACTGGTTGTCTGCCCTGTTTGTGCAATCTGTCATTGATTCTATTGCGATTGTTGGATTTATTGAGTATGCCCACAAGAAAATGAATCTCAGGGTTGTATATGGTGACATATGTAGTTTGACAATAAATTTACTTTGAACTTTGTACTGCATACAGTGAACATGGGGGACCGAGGATGTTCTACACAGAGTGCATTGGTTAGCACTGTGTAATCCAACAGACCGAAGGCCAAAATATTAAATGGCACAAATGTAGATATCTGTATTAAGAAGTTGAGAAATAGCAGCAGATGAGGCCATTTGGCCCCTTTTGCCTACCTTGTCCTTCACTCAGAATGTGGCTGACCTTTGACCTCAAAGCCACTTTCCTGCACCATCCCCATCATCATGGAGCCCCAGAAATCCAGAAACCTTGTGGAGAGAATTCCAAAGTGTCACTGCATTCTGGGTGGGGAAATTTCTCATCTCAGTCCTGCAGAGGCAACCTCTGCATCTGTGATCTCTTGATCCACACATCAGCCAGGTGAAACATTATTCCTGGCTCTGCTCTGTCAATAGCCTGTGAGATTGTGTCTGTCTCAGTCAGTCCACATCTTATTCTTCTAAATCTGAGACAGGCCCAGTCAGTGTAAGCTCCCTGAGGACACTGCATAGACTTGAAAGTGAGAGGGTCAAAGTTGAATCAGGATGTTATGTTTCAGGACATTACTGTTCCCCTCACTAAATTCCTCATTTTAAATGTCCTTCTCCATAGAAGTATTTATTTCAGACCTCACCCATCTGCTGTATCTCCACACACAGATGACCACACTGATCCTTCAAGGGATATAGTCCCTCACTAGTTATTCATTTTTCCCAACAGATTCACAGAATCTGTTCAAGCTATCTCATCTCATCTTTTTGCCCTTCTGATTTTCCTCTTCAGTGTACTCCTACATTCCTTCTATTCCTCAAGGGAGTCACTTCATCCCTGTTACTTTCACCTGACAAACAACTCCATCATGTTCCTGACCAGATCCTCAATAACCTCATCAGCCAGGGTTCCCTCATCCCACCAGCGTTGTCCTTCACTCTAACAGAACATGCAGATACTGAACCCTTCCAAACTCTGATAAGGATCGTCACTCACTAGATGTCCTCCTGTTCTACACCTCCATTTACTCCCTGGCCTTTTCGGCCCTTCCTCAGTTCAGTCTGTCCATTGATCTGAAGAGAAATAGGGAGAGAAAAGGTCCCCTTCTGGATCTGTGACTGTGTGATCCTGAGTGAGGTCTGGTTCCCGTCATTTCTGTTTACCGTGGAGAAGGGAATGAAAGCTGGTGTATGTCAGGAAGAGAATAAATGGTATTGTCCTAAAAAATGACAAGTGATGAAGTGCTCAAATTCTTAAACACGTAAAGCTGGATAAACTCCTCGGGTCTGATCAAGTCCTTCCTCGGACTTTGTGGGGAAACAGGAAAAAAATTGCTGGGAACACACACAAAATGCTGGAGGAACGCAGCAGGCCAGGCAGCATCTATAGGAAAAATCACTGTCAACGTTTCGGATCGAGACCCTTCGGCAGGACTGGGGAAAAGAAGCTGAGGAGTCAGAGTAAGAAGGTGGGGGAGGGGAGAGAGAACCTCCAGCTGATAGGTGAAACCTGAAGGGGGAGGGGAGAGAGAACCTCCAGCTGATAGGTGAAACCTGGAGGGGGAGGGGAGAGAGAACCTCCAGGTGATAGGTGAAACCTGAAGGGGGAGGGGAGAGAGAACCTCCAGCTGATAGGTGAAACCTGGAGGGGGAGGGGAGAGAGAACCTCCAGGTGATAGGTGAAACCTGGAGGGGGAGGGGAGAGAGAACCTCCAGGTGATAGGTGAAACCTGGAGGGGGAGGGGAGAGAGAACCTCCAGGTGATAGGTGAAACCTGGAGGGGGAGGGGAGAGAGAACCTCCAGGTGATAGGTGAAACCTGGAGGGGGAGGGGAGAGAGAACCTCCAGGTGATAGGTGAAACCTGGAGGGGGAGGGGAGAGAGAGAGAACCTCCAGGTGAGAGGTGAAACCTGGAGGGGGAGGGGAGAGAGAACCTCCAGGTGATAGGTGAAACCTGGAGGGGGAGGGGAGAGAGAACCTCCAGGTGATAGGTGAAACCTGGAGGGGGAGGGGAGAGAGAGAGAACCTCCAGGTGAGAGGTGAAACCTGGAGGGGGAGGGGAGAGAGAACGTCCAGGTGAGAGGTGAAACCTGGAGGGGAAGGGGAGAGAGAACCTCCAGGTGATAGGTGAAACCTGGAGGGGGAGGGGAGAGAGAACCTCCAGGTGATAGGTGAAACCTGGAGGGGGAGGGGAGAGAGAGAGAACCTCCAGGTGAGAGGTGAAACCTGGAGGGGGAGGGGAGAGAGAACCTCCAGGTGATAGGTGAAACCTGGAGGGGGAGGGGAGAGAGAACCTCCAGGTGATAGGTGAAACCTGGAGGGGGAGGGGAGAGAGAACCTCCAGGTGATAGGTGAAACCTGGAGGGGGAGGGGAGAGAGAACCTCCAGGTGATAGGTGAAACCTGGAGGGGGAGGGGAGAGAGAGAGAACCTCCAGGTGAGAGGTGAAACCTGGAGGGGGAGGGGAGAGAGAACCTCCAGGTGATAGGTGAAACCTGGAGGGGGAGGGGAGAGAGAACCTCCAGGTGATAGGTGAAACCTGGAGGGGGAGGGGAGAGAGAACCTCCAGGTGATAGGTGAAACCTGGAGGGGGAGGGGAGAGAGAACCTCCAGGTGATAGGTGAAACCTGGAGGTGGTGGGGAGAGAGAACCTCCAGGTGATAGTTGAAACCTGGAGGGGGAGGGGAGAGAGAACCTCCAGGTGATAGGTGAAACCTGGAGGGGGAGGGGAGAGAGAGAGAACCTCCAGGTGAGAGGTGAAACCTGGAGGGGGAGGGGAGAGAGAACCTCCAGGTGATAGGTGAAACCTGGAGGGGGAGGGGAGAGAGAACCTCCAGGTGATAGGTGAAACCTGGAGGGGGAGGGGAGAGAGAACCTCCAGGTGATAGGTGAAACCTGGAGGGGGAGGGGAGAGAGAGAGAACCTCCAGGTGAGAGGTGAAACCTGGAGGGGGAGGGGAGAGAGAACCTCCAGGTGATAGGTGAAACCTGGAGGGGGAGGGGAGAGAGAACCTCCAGGTGATAGGTGAAACCTGGAGGGGGAGGGGAGAGAGAACCTCCAGGTGATAGGTGAAACCTGGAGGGGGAGGGGAGAGAAAACCTCCAGGTGATAGGTGAAACCTGGGGGGAGTGGGGAATGAAGCAAGGAGCTGGGTAGTTGATTGGGAAGATTAGAAGCCTCCCTCTGGTGCTTCTCCCCCCCTCCCTTTTCTTTTTTCCATGACCTTCTGTCTCTTTCACCAATCAACGTCCCAGCTCCTCACTTCATTCCTCCCCCCAGGTTTCGTCTATCACCTTGTGGTTTTCTCTCCCCTCGCCACACCTTTTAAATCTACGCCTCCGCTTTTTTCTCGAATCCTGCCGAAGAGCTTCAGCCCGAAACATTGGCTTTTTTCCCATAGACACTGCCTGGCCTGCTGAGTTTCTCCAGCATTTTGTGTGTGATGTCCTGGGTGATGGTGGTCCTTAATGTCACCTTGTTGAGGCATCACCTTTTGGAAATGTCCTCGGTGGTGGGGAGATCTGTGCCCATGATGGAGCTGGCTGACTCTGATCCTGTGCAGCGGCCCCTCCATACCAGACAGTGATGTATCCAGTTAGAATGCTCTCCACAGTACATCTGTAGAAATTTAGTGATAGACCAAGTTTCCCCAACTCCTAACGAAATACAGCCACAGTTGTGCCTTCTTCGTATTTGCATCAATAGGTTGGTCCTCGGGTAGATGATCAGAGATGTTGACACCCAGGAACTTGAAAACTGCTCACTCTTTCTTCTGCTGATTCCTCAATGATTCCTGGAATTCCCCTTCCTGAAGTCTACAGTCAAATACTTGGTGTTACTGAACACAGGACATCCCTCTCGCTTCTTTGTGTGTTTACAATCTTGCCATCAAATCTTCGCCCTTCATTTGGACTTTCCAGCTTCACTGTAATATCCAACCAAGAGTCTTCTGCCCTTATATTTTCATAAAGTCAAGTCAAGTCATTTTTTATTGTCACTTTGACCATAACTGCTAGTACAGTACACAGTAAAAACAAGACAACGTTTTTCAGGACCATGGTGCTACAAGAAACAGTACAAAAACTACTGAACTACGTAAAAACAACACAGAAAACAAACTACACTAGACTACAGACCTATCCAGGACTGCATAAAGTTCACAAAACAGTGCAGGCATTACAATAAATAATAAACAAGGCAAAAGGGCAGTAAGTTTCTGTCAGTCCAGGCTCTGGGTATTGAGGATTCTGATGGCCTGGGGGAAAGAAGAATGTATTTCCCCATCAAGTAATTTTGACAATGGCACGTGTGGGGTGTCCAGTGAGGGGTAGCACCTCTGGTAAAGGGCTTGCTCTGTCCATTCTGGGGCAGCTCGCTCACCTTCGGGACCTCACTAGACACTTTGCTCTCAACTATGGCTCCAAGATGGTGTTTGCATGTGACAGCAGCTACACCATGGTGTAAAACATCAACAGCCGGTCTAAACCAACGTAGGGTAGCTGGTGGATCTCGTACCCCAGTGAGAGAGGGACATGCTTGTGAAATCAACTCTGTCTAACTTGGTGAATGAGATCAATGGTGAGATCCAATGGCCATGAACACTAATGTCTTAGAACAGAAAATCCTACAAAAGTAGTGAATTCAGCCCGATACATCACAACCATTGAACACATCCGCATGAAACGCTCTCCTAGGAAAGCAGCAGCCATCATCAAATATCCTCAGCACCCGGGCCACGCCCTTTTCTCGTGCTGCCATCTGGTAGAAGGAACAAGTGCCTCGGGACTCACTCCAACAGGATCAAGAACAGTTACCGCCGCTCAAGAAGCAGGTTCTTGAACAAAAGAGGATGACTACACTCATCAGTTGAGATGTTCCCACAACCAATGATCTCATTTTAAGGACTCCTTATCTTATATTTCATTCTCTCGTTATTTATTGCTATTTATTGATATTTTCATTTGCACAGTTTGTGGTCTTGTGTGCTCTACTTCATCTTTCACTGATCCTGTTTCTAGTGACTCTTCTATGGATTCGCTGAGTATGCCCACACAAGAAATAATCTCAGGGTTGTATGTGGTGACATATGTGTACACTGATAATAAGTTTTAATTTGAACTTTGTACTCAGAACTTTGAAGATGGATCTGCAATGCTCCGTGGAGAGCGAAGGGTTTGACAAGGCATGAAAGAAGTCATGGTCATCCACTGGAACCAAGGAAGACTCCAGTCTGCAACAAATACTCGTACCACTGGACCCAGACTTCCAAGGGTGAGAGAACGGAACGACCTCAGCGCAACAGCTTTCCACTTTAAAATCTCTCCTGCACGGGTTTTCTGTCATCATTGGATAGATTGGATAACCAGCAATTTTGATGATAACGCTTCTGCGAGGTACCCAGTCACAGTACACCAAGTACCATGGTGTAGCTTACATGGACGTTATTGTGCATGACAAATCAGCAATATGAGTAACTGTCCAAGTCAATGAAATGCAACCTTTTCATAGATGGCAATGAACCAACCCTTGAACATGAGCAAGTATCAGTTTACAGCACACGGAACCTAGAAGGAAATGTGGTTCTGCTGTGGCTAGCTGCCATTGCTGTTTTGTCAAACAGAGCAGGAAGCCAGTGGCACACACAAACTGCTGGTGGAACGCAGCAGGCCAGGCAGCATCTATAGGAAAAAGCACTGTCGACGTTTCGTGCCGAGACCCTTCGTCAGGACTGACATCAGAATAGATGCTGCCTGGCCTGCTGTGTACCACCAGCATTTTGTGTGTGTTGGTTGAAGAAATTGCTGGGGCTTTGCCAAGACAATTAGAACAACTTCTAGTTATTTTTATGTGTTGTACTATAGTCATGGGGTCGAGCAGCATCAGGGAGTTGGGGGAGTGGTGGGAGGAGCCTTGATCAAAAAGGATATGTTTCCAGGTACAGGATGTTCCGGATTTAGAATCAGGTTTATTATCTTGAACATGTTGTGAATTTTGTTTCTTTGCTGCTGCTGTACAGTGTAATACAGAGAAATCACTGAGGGATATGAAATACAATAAAAGTCAGTAAGTATTGCAATAAGCAAGTAAATCAGAGAGATAGTGTTCATGAGTTCATGGGCTGTTCAGGAATCTCATGGCAGAGAAGAAGTGGTTGCTAAAATGTTGAGTGTGTGTCTTCAGGCTCCTGTACCTCCTCTCTGATGGTAGTAATGAGAAGATGGCATGTTCTGGATGATGAGGTCTTTCAAGATGGAGGCCACCTTCTTGTGGCATCACCTGTTGAAGATGTATTCTCTGGTGGGGAGACTCGTGTCTTTGATGGAGCTGGCTGAGTTCACAACCCTCTGCAGAGTTTTCTGATCCTACACACTGGAGCCTCCATACCAGGCGGTGGTGCAACCAGTCAGATATCCGTCGAAATTTGACATGTCTCTGACGACAAGCCAAATAATCTTCAACTCCTGATGAAATACAATTTCTGGCATGCTCGTCATAATTTCATCAATATGTTGGGCCAAGATAGATCTTCCGAGATGTTGATACCCAGGAACTGGAAACTGCTCACCCTGCCTACTGATCTCTCAATGGGTACTGGTGTGTGTTTCCATGATTTTCCCTTCTTGAAGCCCACAATCAATTCCATGGTCGTACTGACATTTGGTGTAAGATTGTTGTTGTGACCAAAACTGAAACAGCTGATCCATCTCACTCCTGTACGCCTCCTCTTCACCATCTAAGGTTCTGACTGTAACAGATCTGTAATCGGCAAATTTTTGTTTATGGTGTGCCTAGTCACCGAGATCTCATTGCTGCTGGGCAAATGTTTGAAGGGTTTATTGTTAAAAGAGGAAACATGAGTGATATTGGTACTTTGTACATGGGCTGTATTAGTGATGACACCACAGACCTGACACCATTCTGAATAAACAGACAGTGCATTATCATTAATATAGAATCTTGCACTGTTTTATTTCTATCATAGCTTTTAATGCGTAAAGTTTATTCCTGAAATAAAAAGAGGAAATGATCTGTCTTATTGGGGTTGAGAGGGTTGGGAGCTTTATGGTCCGAGTGTGAACATCACCAGCCTGTCCTGATTCATCGACATTGATGTCACCGACAAGAAAGCTCACCAACATCTCTACTTCCTCAGGAGGGCAGCAAAACTGGGCACGGCCTCGTCGATTCCTACCTGTTTTTATCAGTGCACCATAGGAAGCATTCTGTCTGGATACACAACAGCTTTGTACGGCAACTGCTCTGCACGTGACAGCAAGGAACCGCAGAGAGCTGTGGACAGGATTCAGCACATCGCAAAAAAACAGCCCCCACCCCTCCACAGACTATGTCCTTACTTCAGTAAAGCAGCCAGAATAATCACAGACCCTACTCATCCCAGGTATTCCCTCTTCTTCCATGAGACTTTGGAGCAGAATTAGGCCATTCATCCCAGCTAGTCTGCTCTACCATTTGATAATCGTTGATTCATTTCCCTTTCAACCCCATTCTAAATGGACATCCCTCTATTCTGATGTCCTGCACTCTGATTTTCGATTCCCCCATTATAGAAAACATCCTCTCCAATCCACTCTATCAAGGCTTTTCAACATTTGATAGGCATCTATGAGATTCCCCATTTTTCTTCTAAATTTCAGTACTTACAGGCCTGGAGCCATCAAACACTCATCTCCTACCCTCTCTTATCAGAAGCCTGAAAGCACAAACCAACAGCTTCGATCAGACTCTTGAATGACCTCTTCATTGGTTCAATGGTTCCACTTAATATCAGAGAATGTATACAATATACAACCTGAATTTCTTACTCTCCACAGATATCCTCAAAACATAAAAAAACCTCAAGAGTGATTGAAAGAAAAAAAGTAAGAACTCAAAAGCTCCTCCCCCTCCCTTGCACAAGCAGCATTTACTCTCTACTCTCCCCTGCCCCACACTCTAGCACATCAGCATACTCAGCTCCAACCAGGCGAGCAACAGCAAAGCCCCCAAAGACAGACCATGGTCTACAGTAGATCAAAAACTAATTGTTCACTTCAACAGTTCGACATCCCTCAGGCTCTCTCTCTCTCACTAACTTGCATGCCATCTATATAGAAGATCAGTTCTTTACAAGAGAGCATTCAGGTGGCTTGAGGGAAAACAATTACAGAATGCAGAAAGCAATGTTCCAGTTACAGAGAAAGCGCAGGCTGACAATAAGGTGCAAGACCATAATCGGGTAGCTTATGAAGTCAAACGTCCATCTTGATGTACTTGGGCACTGTTCAACAGTAGGATAGAAACTTCCTGAGCCTGGAGATATGTGCTTTCGGTGTTTGTATCTACTGTCTGATGGGAAGGGGAGATGAGAAAATGTCTGGGATGTCTTTGATTATGTTGGCCACTTTACCGAGGCAGTGGGAAGTGTAGAAAGCGACCAGGAGAGGATTTTGGTTTCCGTGATGTATTGAGCTGTTTCCACAAATATCTGCAGGTTCTTGTGATTTCAGGCAAAATGCAGCCAAGACGTGATGCTTCTGGGCAGAATTCTTTCTCTTGTGCATCTTCAAAATCGATGAGGGGCAAAGGGAACATGCCCAATTACTTTACCCTCCTGAGAAAGTGGAGGGTTTCATGGTCATGATGCCCAAGTGGTAGGAACAAGAGAGGCTATTTTGATGTTCATTCCCGGTAACTGGGAGCTCTCAACCCTTTCAACGGCAACATCATTGATGTCGTCAGGAACTCAGCAAACAGCCCAGAACATAATCTTCACACTGTCTTATAAAGATTCCCGGCGGAGGCACATCACTGATGAGAGTCAGGACAAACATAAGAACATAAGAAATAACAGCAGGATTTGGGCTTCTGGCCGTCAATTCTATTTTGCCATTCAATATGATCATGTCTGATCTGGCCATGGACCACAACACCATAAGGTATAGGATAGCAGAACTGGGATATTCTACTGTTGGATGACTCAGCACCACAGCTGTCTGTGGACATGAGTTCCACAGATTCACCATCTTCTGGTTCATTAATTCCTCCTCACTTCTGTTCTAAAGGGACATCCCACTATTCTGAGGCTGTGCCCTCTGGTTCACAACTCATTCACTACTTAGCTCCACCTACCATAGACCATAGGATATAGAGAGAGGGAAGGAGTAGTGCGGAGGCAGAGAGGCCAATGATGGAAAGGAGAGGTCTCGGCTGGAGAGTGCCAAGTAGCAAGCAGGGTCCAGTAAATAGAGGGGTGTGGAAGTGTTGGAGGTGAGATGTCTGAGGAAGAGTAGACTGAGGATGAGCAACAGGGGAAATCCTGAAGGATAGGAAACACACCGATGAGGAGAGAGTTCCAGGTGAGGCTGAGTGGAAGTGAAGAAGAGGCAAATGTCTGAGTTCTCCGTGTGTATTTGTGTCTGGTGGAGACAGAGAGAGAGTCTGAGACTTGCTCCAGGCTCCCCAGGTAGATGCAGGGATGATGTTTCTGGTAACGGGAGTGTCAGGATGAGGAGACACAGTGAGGGGACGACCATTCAGAGGTGAATAAATGTATTTACACAGCTCACAATCTAACAGGGCTCTGCACATTTACACATTAACTATGTTGAGGAAAGACGTGGATAGAGTTTTGGATACAAAGTGAATCAGTAGAAACAGCATGAGCATAGGGAAGTGGTATTGATCATGTCTAATGGGAGAGCAGGTTTGAGGGGCTGAATGGCCTCCTTGCTTCTGTTTCTGATGTTCTTCAGAGCAGTGCACAGACTGACCTGAGGGAGGGTAGAAGGGTCTGGGGAATAAACAGAGGTGTAAAGATGATTAAATATCAATTATTTAAATTGTCAGTCAAATATCTTTGACACTGAAATGGGGGATCTTGATGCAGCAGAAGATTGTGAGGTGTTGGATACACTGGGATTACTCAAACATGGATGGAGGAAAACTTCCTGACTTCCCCCCTGTACAGCCCTGCTCTGATGTGAGGTTCCACTCTTCCTAATTAAACTTAGGGAGGTGACAGCACACACACCGGCCCTTCGACGTAACACGTCCCTGACAACCAAGGTGGCTTCCTCAGCACGTCCCATTTGATGGCATTTGGTCCACATTCATTTAAACATTTCAATGAAGAACTTGTCTAAGTGTCTTAAAAATATTTCCATTCTATCTGCCTCTACCATTTCCTCCGGCAGCTCATCCCATTTGCCGATCACCGTCTGGTGGAAAATTTGTCACTCAGGTCCCCTGATAATCTTTACCCTTTGAGCGTAAATCTATATCCTCCTGGTTTAGACTCCCCTCCCCAGGGAAAAGACTGTGACTATCAACCTTTTCACTGCCCTGCAGGATTTCATCAATCAATAATGTCAACCCTCAGTCTCCTTTGCTTCAGGAAAACAGTCCAGGTCGATCCAGATTCTCCTGAAGCCCTTGAGCCCCGGTAACATTCCTGTGAATCTTGTCTGCACACATTCCAGCTGAATGTCATCCTTTCTACAGCTCGGTGACCAGAACTGCACCCAGTACTCTGAGTGTGGTCTCCCCAATGTCTTGTACAGCTGTAACACGACAAACCATCTCATGTACTTAATCCCCGATCGATGAAGGCCAGTGTACCATACCCCTTTGTCACTACACTCATGTACAGAGGGATGTTCTGACGGAACATGGAGTTAAATGTGTTGAAAGAATAAGTAAATTTAGGAAGGACAACAAAATTCTAGGGGCGTATAGACCGATGGGAGTTCGGGGAGCTGGGTTAAGCACAATAGGCAGCGATTCAAACATAGAGAGGAGAAATGGGTTAAAAATTCTATATCTGAATGCACGAAGTGCCAGAAATAAGGCAGATGAGCTTGAAGCCCAGGTGCGAATGGGTAACTATGATGTTGTTGGGATAACGGGGACATGGCTGCAGGGAGATCAGACCTGGGAAATGAATGTACAAGGGTATACGTGCTATCGTAGGAACAGAAATGTGGGCAGAGGGGGTGGGGTGTCCCTGTTGGTGAGGAATGAGATTCAGTCCTTTGCAAGGGGGGACATAGGGTCAGGAGAAGTAGAATCTGTGTGGATAGAACTGAGGAACAGTAAGGGCAAAAGGACCCAAATGGGTGTTGTCTGCAGGTCACCAAACAGTAGCATGGATATTGGGTGCAAGTTGAATAGAGAGTTAACATTGGCATGTGGTAAAGGTAATGTCGCTGTAGTTATGGGGGATTTCAACATGCAGGTAAACTGGGAGAATCAGGTTGATGCTGGACCACAGGATAGGGAGTTTGTAGAGTGCCTACGGGATGCATTCTTGGAACAGCTTGTACGAGAGCCGACCAGGGACAAGACTATTCTGGATTTAGTGTTATGTAATGAACAGGATTTGATAAGCGATCTCGCAGTAAAGGAGCCATTAGGAGGTAGTGATCACAATATGATAAGCTTTTATCTGCAATTTGAGAAGGATAAGGGCAGCTCGGAGGTGTCAGTGTTGCAGATGAACAGGGGAAACTATGGAGCCATGAGGGAGGAGCTGGCCAAAGTTGACTGGACGGATAGCCTAGCAGAAAAGACAATGGAACAGCAATGGCAGGTATTCTTGGGAATAATACACAAGGTGCAAAATCAGTTCATCCCCCAGAGAAGGAAGGATTCAAAGGGGGGAAAGGGGCCACAGTGGTTGACAAAGGAAGTCAGAGATTGCATAGCATTAAAAAAAAAGGAAATATGATAGAGCTAAGGTGAATGGGAGGACAGATGATTGGGAAGTTTGTAAGGAACAACAGAACTGAACTAAAAAGACAATACGGGGAGAAAAAATGAGGTACGGATGCAAGCTAGCCAGGAATATAAAGGAAGATAGCAAAAGCTTTTTTATGTATGTGAAGAGAAAGAAGATAGTTAAGAGCAATGTTGGGCCCTTGAAGAATGAATTGGGTAAAATTATTATGGGAAACAGAGAAACGGCAGAAGAATTTAATGAGTACTTTAGATCTGTTTTCACTAAGGAAGACACAAGCAATCTCCCAGATGTATGGATGGGCCAAGGACATAGGGTAACAGAGGAAATGAAACAGATTGACATTTGGAAGGGAACAGTGATGAGAAGATTGATGGGACTGAAGGCTGACAAATCCCCAGGTCCAGATGGTCTGCACCCTAGGATACTAAAGGAGGTGGCCCTGGAAATTGCGGATGCATTGGTAATCATTTTCCAATGTCCCTTAGATTCAGGATCAGTTCTTGAGGATTGGAGAATGGCTAATGTTATCCCACTTTTTAAAAAAAGGAGGGAGGGAGAAAGCAGAGATCTATCGACCCGTCAGCCTGACATCGGTGGTGGGAAAGATGCTAGAGTCCATTATTAAGGATGAAATTATGGCATATCTAGATAGCAGTGATAGGATTGGGCCGAGCCAGCATGGATTTACCAAGGGCTTGACTAATCTGTTGGAGTTTTTCGAGGATGTAACCAGGAAGTTAGACGGGGAAGATCCAGTGGACGTAGTGTACCTCGATTTTCAGAAGGCATTTGATAAGGTCCCACATAGAAGATTGGTGAGTAAAATCAAAGCTCATGGCATTGGGGGGGAAGATATTGACATGAATAGAAAACTGGTTGGCAGATAGAAAGCAAAGGGTAGCGGTGAATGGGTGTTTCTCGGAATAGCAGGTGGTGACTGGTGGGGTGCCACAGGGCTCGGTATTGGGACCACAGCTGTTTACCATTTACGTTAACGATTTGGATGAAGGCATAGAAAGTAACATCAGCAAATTTGCTGATGATACTAAGCTGGGTGGCAGTGTGACATGTGATGAGGATGTTAGGAGAATTCAGGGTGACTTGGATAGGCTGGGTGAGTGGGCAGATACTTGGCAGATGACGTTTAATGTGAATAAGTGTGAGGTTATCCACTTTGGGAGTAAGAAAAGGAAGACAGATTATTATCTGAACGGTGTAGAGTTGGGTAAGGGAGAAATACAAAGAGATCTCAGAGTCCTTGTTCATCAGTCACTGAAGGTGAATGAGCAAGTGCAGCAGACAGTGAAGAAGGCTAATGGAATGTTGGCCTTTATTACAAAGGGAATTGAGTACAAGAGCAAGGAAATCCTCTTGTATTTGGACAGAGCCCTGGTGAAACCACACCTGGAGTATTGTGTACAGTTTTGGTCTCCAGGGTTAAGGAAGGACATCCTGGCTGTAGAGGAAGTGCAGCGTAGATTCACGAGGTTAATTCCTGGGATGTCTGGACTGTCTTACGCAGAGAGGTTAGAGAGACTGGGCTTGTACATGCTGGAATTAAGGAGATTTAGAGGGGATCTGATTGAAACATTTAAGATTATTAAGAGATTGGACAATATAGAGGCAGGAAATATGTTCTAGATGCTGGGAGAGTCCAGTACCAGAGGGCATGGTTTAAGAATAAGGGGTAGGTCATTTAGGACAGAGTTAAGGAAAAACTTCTTCTCCCAGAGAGCTTTGGGGGTCTGGAATGCACTGCCTCTGAAGATAGTGGTGGCCAATTCTCTGGATGCTTTCAAGAAGGAACTAGATCAGTATCTTATGGATAGGGGAATCAAGGGATATGGGGACAAGGCAGGAACAGGGTATTGATAGTAATTGATCAGCCATGATCTCAAAATGGTGGGGCAGGCTCGAAGGGCCGAATGATCTACTTCTGCACCTATTGTCTATTGTATCTATTCACTACACTGTCTAACTGTGTCTCTACTCTCAGGAACTATGTAATTGTTCCCCTGGGTATTTCTATTCTACAACACATCCCAGGGTCCTAACACTCCCTGTGTATATTCGGCCATGGTTTTAACTTTGCAAAGTACAACTCTTCGCACATGACTGAGTTAAAGTTATTCTGCCATTCATTTGCCCCCATTCCTAGTTGATTGAAGACCTGTTGTAACTTTAGACAATCTTCACTATCCACCACATCACCAATTTCAGTGTCATTCGCAGTTTACTCCTCATGTCACCAGAATTCTCAGTGAAAAAGACACAAAGATACAATTATGTGATTTATTACTGGCTGAATATAATTTCAGTAAGGTATCTATCAATTCCACTTGCAAAAACTACCCACAGACTCTCAAACTTCCCAATTATTACTCTGAGTTTCAGTTTGAAATCTCATTCTGAATGCCTGAATTACATTCATTCACTTTGTGTCAGGTGTTCTGTGTGTTGTCTCATTGGGACACCCATGTATGAGATGATTTTCCTTGGATTAAATTCAACTGCGTTAAAGTTAGCAGACTGATTTTTGCCTAATTTTCTTAATCTTCATTGATGTTATTTCAGTAGAAAACTCAGACTGTTTACATGTAAAACTCACCCCTATCCCAATAGTTAAACCAGCTGGTGTTACAATATTTTAGTTTCCATCCCTGGGTCCAGATCATGCCTTGCACACAAAGCACGAACTATCACACTTGGCAGCCCATGCTTCACACACAGTGATGGAGGAACTCAGCAGGCCAGGCAGGATCTGTGTGGAAATAAACAGTCGATGTTTCAGGCTGAAATCCCTTGGCAGGACTGGAGAAAAAGGCTGAGGAGTAGAAGTGAAAGGTGGGGGGAGGGGAGAGAGAAACACCAGGCAACAGGTGAAATTTGGAAGGGGTGGGAATGAAGCAAAAGCTGGGAACTTGATTGGTGAAAGAAACAGAAGGCTATGAAGAAAGACGGGAGGGAGAAGCACCAGAGGGATGTGATGGGTGGGCAAGGAGGCAACGTGAGAGAGGGAAAGGGGATGGGAAATGGTGAAGGGGGGAGGAGACATTACTGGAAGTTTGAGAAATCGACGTTCATGCCATCAGGTTGGAGGCTACCCAAACGGAATACAAGGTGTTGTTCATCCGGCCAAAATGTGGCCTTATCATGATAGTGGAGAAGGCCATGGATAGACATATTGGAATGGGAATAGCGAGTGGAATTAAAATGGGTGGCACTGCAAGATCTCACATGTTCTGGTGGATTGGGCATAGAAGCCTGGCAAAGCGGTCTCCCATCTACGTCGAGTCTCATCGATACACAGGAAGCCACACCAGGAGATCAAACACAGTATATGACCCCCAACACAGGTGAAATGCTGCCTCACCTGGAAGGACTGTTTGAGGCCCTGAGTGGTAGCACTTGTTCTGCTTGCAAGGATAAGTGCCAGGAGGGAGATCAGTGGAGAGGAATGAACAGACAAGGGAGTCGCGTAGGAAGCGATCCCTGTGGAAAGTAGGAAGTGGGGGAGAGGGTACATGTGTTTGGTGGTGGAAGTTTGGAGGATTATGTGCTGGACGCAGAGGCTGGTGGAGTTGTAGGTGAGGACAAGAGGAACACTATCCCTGGTAGGGTGGCGGAAGGATGGGGTAAGAGCAGCTGTGCATGAAATGAAAGAGATGCGGTTGAGGGTGGCGTTGATGGTGAAAGGGATGACATCACCATTATAGAGTGGAAAGCCTCATCCTGAGAGCAGATGTGGAGGAGGCACAGGAATTGAGAGAAGGGGATGGCGTTTTTACAAGTAGCACGGTGGGATGAGGTTTTTCTCCAGGTAGCAGTGAGAGTATGTTGGTTTATAATAGAGATCGGTGGATAAGCTGTCTCCGAAGATAGCTTATCCACAGTGAGGTTGAGAAAGGGAAGAGAGATGTTGGAAGTGGACCAGTGAATTTGAGGGCAGGGTGGAAGTTGGATGTAAAGTGGATGAGATTGACGAGCTCAGCACGGGTGCAGGAAGCAGGAAGAGTGCGGGACGGTCACCAGTGTAAGCTTGGAACATAGGCTGTTCCACGTAACTGACAAACAGGCAGGCATGGCTACCATTTTTCTTTGAAGGAAGTGAGGGGAGCCAAACAAGAAATTATTAAGAGTGAGGACAAGTTCTGCTAGGCAGAGGAGAGTGATGATGAAGGTCTGATTGGGTCTGGTGTCCAGAAAGACGTGGAGCACTTTGAGGCCTTCCTGTTGGGGGATGGAGGTGTATAGGAACTGGACATCCATAGTAAAGATAAGATGATGGGAGCCAGGGAACCTGAAAGATCCAGCGCATGTGAGGTGTTGCAGATGTAGGTGGGAAGGGACTGAACCGGGGGATAAAACAGAGTCAAGGTTTGCAGATATGAGTTCAGTGGAGCAGGAACAAGCTGAAACTATGCAGAAGTGGGTTTGCAAAGTTTGGGTAGGAGATAGAAGTGGGAGGCGTGGGCTGCAGGAACTGTGAGGTTCGTGGTGGTGGATGGGAGATACCCGAAGTCAATAAGGACAGAGATGACATCCTGGTACGAGAGGGAAAGCAATCAGAAGTCGTGATACATGTTGGTACTGTTACGTACCCTGAAACTGAGTTGTCAAAACAGCAGAAACACTCGTTGGAGTCTGTTAATACTAGGAACTGATAAAGTTTATTAGTAAATTAAATAATATAGTACACTAAATGCAAGGATATAAATGTAACAGGTTAGCAATGATAATATACACAGAAATATGGGAATAGGAAGCTGCCAAGCTCTATCAAAGTCTCGGGGTAAATGATCAGTCTTCACGTGAAGAAGAGTTTAGATCAGTTTTGTGTAGTTCGAGGTAGTTGAGGTGGACCGTTGGTGAGAGAGAGAGAGTGAGAGACAGCTGAAATTTCAGGCAAACCTCCCGTTGTGGTCACCGACTGTGACCTCTCCGTTCCAGATGCGACCGTTCTTCCGTGATGAACCCGTCATCCAGCCAAGGGTGGACACACAACAGGTCCCCACCGGTCGTACCTTTACACTCTGTGAGCCTCTGACCGATTCCAACGAATCGGTCCTCCAAATTCCCACCAACTTGTGGGGGCACAATGCTCTCTTCAGGGTCTCGTGGCGTGTCTCCTGTGTCGTAGCAAACCCGCTATTTTATCCCCTCCTGATGGGGTATCACCTGTCCATCAAACTTCACCACTTGCTGTTGACTTAGCAGGAGTGTTAACGAGCAGTTCACGTTCAAAGCAACTGTCCGTGGCAGTATCACTGCAGACGCCAAAATACTGAATTATGTGTGTCTCTCTCATTATATCTCTCTCATTAGCATTTGAATGGCTCTCCCTTATCTTTTTACCGGGGGTAAAAATTAAGGACTTGAATGCACATTACAAAATACACTAATGTACAGGTAGTCATCAGCTATTTGGCTAATACAGAGAACTTTAAATTTAACACCTGGATAGACAATCAGCAATCACATTTTCGGTTCCTTTTACATGTTTTATCTTTATATCAAAATCCTGTAATATCAGACTCCAACTTAACAAGCGTCTGTTTTTATCCTTCATGGGGCTCAAAAACACTAATGGGTTGTGATCCGTGTAAACTATCAGTGGCTCCCGTGCCGGACAAATATAAACCTCAAAATGTTGTAACACCCGAATAAATGACAGTAATTCTTTTCCTACAGTGGAGTAATTCTTATCTGAGGTGTATATTGCACAGTGTGAACCAATACATGTGTGATTATAATGTGGTACCTTACAGAAGTGTATGCAAACTCTAATCTCCAGTTTAGTTTTAAACCTAATTCAAACAGTCAATCTTCCATGATGTTTTTATCTTTCACATGCTTTGTTACAAATAATAAAGTCAAATTCCTGCAAAATCAGATCATGCTATTCAGCAATGGTGTTTGCTCACCCTTGGCCTCTTTTCCACTTTGAAACAGAACATTTAACCCTTGTGTGGTCAGCTCGCTTATCAGCTTGGATACAGCTTTCAGAGACCCCCTTCACAGGTGTTAGTTTATCACCAATGTTCTCCAGACTAAACCCATTTGCTGAACTTCCAAACAACCCATTAACTTCAAGCAAGTCATTAATCTTATCTTCAGGATCTTTAATTTGATTAGTTTCCTTAATGACACTGGCAGGTCTCAAAACAACACCAAGTTTTTCCTCTCCAAATCACATACTTGATCAACATCACCACGTCGTTTATCTTTATTTTTCAAGATAAACTGTAATTGACTAGCAGGCATCTTGTTAACAAACCATTGTTCAGTTAACGGTCACTTTGATCAACAGTCATGGAACCAAATCCGACTTTAAATTTTCTTTATTCAAAAGTCCAGTAACACTTCTTCCCTCGATATCTTCAATAATATCCATCTCACCACTTTCATCTCGTCGCTAATTTTTAAACACAAGTGACTGAGAATCCTCACTTTCTGCTGGTGCCAGGGTTAACCCTTTCTTCACTGAACCAAGTCCATCTGACCCAAAAGGACTGCATTCCTTTTCAACTAAGTCAGACCCCTCAGTCTTTTCCTGAACTTCAACACTAGGTTCAGTACCCTGTGCATCCACAGGTACTTCCTCAACCTGCACACAGGCCAACGAGACATCTGCCTCTCCTAGGTTTTCAATACCAGTCCCCCTTTCAAATTCCAAGTTCCCCTGATCTTCCCAGGTACTCTCTGGGCAACTCCCCTCCGGGGTAAACTCAACCTTGCGGGTTAAGACAACCTCGTCTGCTAACCCAGCAGACTCCCTCAAGTTTTTCATCCCTTTTCATCTAGGACTGCCCTCACATCTTTGGGAACACAGTTAACTTCTTCAACTGCAAACAGCTCTGTCAAGCTAGATAGATCATCCGTGTCCAACCCTGGACCTTCCAGCTGCCACATGTTTCTCATCTTGGCTCTGTGCCTCCATAAATTCCTTCCTCACTCCAAAATGTCCACATAAGGGTAGCTTATGGATGAGGCTCAAAATCTCGTTCCTTGACAACCCTAAATTTGCCTCGTCTCTCTTACTTTCCTTAGCTCCACTATTCTCCGTTTTACCACCCTCTAACCCCCTCCTGGTACAGGGCTGGTAAAAACGCCTCAACTAAATCAACGCTGGACTCATTTAAACTGGTGCCTATCCCTGCCGCTTTTCTGGCTATGCTTGGAGTTCCTGCGCAGGAAACTATGGGGTTCAGAAACTATGGGCGTGTCCTGAGTCCTGGCGGGCTTGCTGGTCAGCTTCACTGCTGGATACACATCCCCCACCTGCCAAGTCGTTCCCGAGCAAGACATCTACATCGGGTATCGGGAGTGTAGGCCGTACCCCTATTGTGACTACCAAATCCAATACCAAATCACACGTCAAAAATACTTTATGTAACGGTACGGCCTCGGCCCCTTTTCCAACCTCTTCTATCACGTTCACGTCACCAGTATCTGTCTCACTAATGAATTCCAACACCCTGTTTGGGACTAAGGACTGAAAACCAAAAGTGTCTGTGGTGAACTACATATACCTGTCTGGACACGCCGACTGCTCCTGTGGCTCCTCCCACAGACCCCGGTATAAAGGCGATTGGAGCCACAGACCCTTCCTGAGTCTCCAGGATGTTGTGTGATGGTCACTTGCTGCTTGTGCTTTCTGCCAGCCAATAAAAGCCTACCTTAACCCACGTCTCAGAGTTATTGATGGTGCATCAGTGTCTCTCCAGATTCTTACTGGCACTGGGGGTGACCCCTCCTTCACAGATACCAACCCGGTTGAAAGGAATTTCTCACACCCCTCCTGAACTCGGTTTAGCTCCTCCTCTTTTAACGACATTTCAATCGGCTTAACACAGCCCGTCGGCGCGGTCGCCTTTCCTTTCTATGTCTCCTTCTTTGGAGCAAAGCACCTCGATGCAATATGACCGGCTTTCCCGCAATTAAACCACACAAAACTAGGAGACCTCCTGCCAGTCTGTCTCCCGGTCTTCCTTACCCTGCTCACTAGTCCCCGGCTTACTTTCTGGCTTAGCCGGCGGACTTTCTCCGCCCTCTCTACTACCCCTCTGTTAGCTCTTACTCGGGGTAAACTTTGCTTTGTGTGGTTAACGCGTACTCAATTAGCAATCGCGGCTAAGGTTTCTGCCTCTTTCTCATCTAGATAGGTCCGCATACCTTCAGGGACACAACCTTGAAACTGCTCAATCAGCAGTAGCTGTAGCAGTTTGTTATAATCCCCAGTGACCCCTTTCGAGGCGCGGCAACGCTCACAATACATTTGCATCTCACGGGCAAACTCTAAATACGTGCGGTCCCACTGCTTCCTCACGTTCCGGAACCTTTGCCGGTATGCCTCCGGGACCACCTCATAGATCCTGAGTATAGCCTCTTTTACCACACCGTACTTCTTCGCATCTTCTGCTGACAACGCTACGTAAGCTTGCTGGGCCTTCCCCTTACGCACACTCTGGAGTAAAACAGCCGACTTATCCCTCGGCCAGTCCTGACTTATAGCGACCTTTTCGAAATGTAGGAAGTACCGATCAACATCGGTCTCCTCAAATGGGGGAACCAACTTAACCTCCTGGGTCGCGTTGAACCCTCCACCTAGGTCTGGCATTCGGCCGCCCTCTCGCATTATCTTTAACTTCTCCAGCTCAAACTCCCTTTCTCGCTCCTTCTCTCTCTCTCTCTTTCATCCCTTTCTCGCTCCTTCTCTCTCTCTTTCCTCCCTTTCTCGCTCCTTCTCTCTCTCCTCTCTTTCTAGCTCCTTTACTCGTAACTCATGCTCGAGCCTGAATTTTTCCATCTGCAGCTGAATCGCAGCCCCACCAGGTTTGCTCTCTGACACTACCTCCAGGAAACACATCCTTAAATACATAAAACTCAACGATGGTTCTTTGTATCTCCGATCTCCTCATTGCCTGCTTCCCCTTCAAAAGATTCAACCGTTTTGCAACATTCACCAAGTCTAATTTCTTGGCATCCTCTAATGCCTCCAAGGTTGGCGTCTTTAGAAATTCCTCAATCTTCATTTCTGCTGTTTGCCCTTTTTGTATTTTTTCCACGACCAAATCAGATACGGGAATTTAACCCAATCAATTCAACCAGTCCCAATTTTGGCGTTCAAAATCCCGGACAGAGGCCCCACTTATGTTACGTACCCTTTAACTGAGTTGTCAAAACCGCAGAAATGGAAACAGTCGTCTGTAATTACTAGAAACTAATAACATTTATTAGTAAATTACATAATATAGTACACTAAATGCAAGAATATAAATGTAACAGGTTAGCAATGATAATATACACATATACAGAGAAGTATGGGAACAGGAATCCGCCAAGCTCTATCAAAGTCTAGGAGTAAATGATCAGTCTTCCAGTGAAGCAGAGTTCAGTTCAGTTTAGTGTGGTTCCAGGTAGTTGTGGTGGGTGGGAGGGAGGGAGGGGGAGAGGGAGAGAGATAGAGAGAGAGAGCTGAAATTTCAGGCAAACCTCCCGTTGTGGTCACCGACTGTGACCCCTCCGTTCCAGATGCGACCGTTCTTCCATGGTGAACTCATCACCCAGCAAAGGGTGGACACACAACATGTCCCCACCAGTCATATCTTTATACCCTGTGAGCCTCTGACCGATTCCCACAAATCGGTCCTCCAAACACCCACTAACATGTGGGGGCACAATGCTCTCTCCAGGGTCTCATGGCGTGTCCTCTGTGTCTTAGCAAACCCTCTATTTTATCCCCTCCTGATGGGGTATCACCTGTCCATCAAACTTCATTACCTGTTGTCTCAGCAGGGGTGTTAACGAGCAATTCATGTTCAAAGCAAAATGTCCATGGCAGTATCACTGCAGATGCCAAAATACTGAATTATGCGTCTCTAACTCTCGTTATCTCTGTCTTATTAGCATTTTGGATGGCTCTCCTTTACCTCTCTCTTATTAGCAGCAACCATTCTGCAGTTCTGCTTGGCTTCAGACATAACAGTACCAACGACATAGGCAGGAAGAGGGATGAGGCCCTGAAGTGTGAGTTTCAGAAACTAGGCAGAAGGCTGAAGAACAGGACCTCAAGGGTGGCATTCTCAGGATTGCTGCCAGTGCTACGTGATAGTGATGGTAACAATTGGAGGAGATGGCAGTTGACTGCGTGGCCGAGGAGTTGGTGCACGGGGCAGGGTTTTAGATTTTTGGACCTTTGGGATCTCTTCTGGGGAAGGTGGGACCTGTACAGATTGAATGGGTTGCACCTGAACTCGAGGGGGAGCAATATCCTTGCAGGTAGGTTTGCTAGCATGGTTCAGGATGATTTAAACTAATCTGCAAGGGGGATGGGACGCGAAGAGATAGAGCAGTGAAAGAAGTACATGGAGTAAAGCCAGATCTAACATATAGAGAAGCTTTGAGGAAAGAGAAGCAGAATAAAGGGTGTAAAGGTAGTAAGGTAGAAGGGCTAAAGTATGTGTACTTCAATGCAAGAAGCATCAGGAACAAAGGTGATGAACTGAGAGCTTGGATACATACATGGAATTATGATGTAATGGCCATTACGGAGACTTGGCTGGCACCAGGGCAGGAATAGATTCTCAATATTTCTGGATTTCAGTGCTTTAAAAGGGATAGAGAGGGGGGGAAAGGGGAGGAGGGGTGACATTACTGGTCAGGGATATTACTACAGCTACAGAAAGGGTGGGTAATGTAGTAGGATCCTCTTTTTGGTCAGTATGGGTAGAAGTCAGGAACAGGATGGGAGCAGTTACTCTAATGGGGGTATTCTATAGGCCCCCTGGTAGCAGCAGAGGAGCAGAATGGGAGGCAAATTTTGGAAAGGTGCAAAAATTACAGGGTTGTTATCATGGGTGACTTTAACTTCCCTAATATTGATTGGCACCTGATTAGTTCCAATGGTTTAGATGGGGCAGAGTTTGTTAAGTGTGTCCAGGATGGATTCCTGTCACAGTATGTTGACTGGCCGACAAGGGGGAATGCCATACTAGATCTAGTATTAGGTAATGAACCGGGTCAGGTCACAGATCTGTCAGTGGGTGAGCATCTGGGGGACAGTGAACACCACTCCCCGGCCTTTAGCATTATCATGGAAAAGGATAGAATCAGAGAGGACAGGAATTTTTTTAATTGGGGAAGGACAAATTATGAGGCTATAAGGCTAGAACTTGCAGGTGTGAATTAGGATGATGTTTTTGCAGGGAAATGTACTATGGACATGTGCTTGATGTTTAAGGATCTCTTGCAGGATGTTATGGATAAGTTTGTCCTAGTGAGGAAGATAAAGAATGGTAGGGTGAAGAAACCATGGGTGACAAGTGAGGTTGAAAATCTAGTCAGGTGGAAGAAGGCAGCATACATGAGGTTTAGGAAGCAAGGATCAGATGGGTCTATTGAGGAATGTAGGGTAGCAAGAAAGGAGCTTAAAAAGGGGCTGAGAACAGCAAGAAGGGGGCATGAGGCCTTAGCAAGTAGGGTAAAGGAAAACCCCAAGGAATTCTTCAACTATGTGAAGAAGAAAAGGATGACAGGAGTGAAGGTAGGACCGATTAGAGATAAAAGTGTGAAGATGTGCCTGGAGGCTGTGGAAGTGAGCGAGGTCCTCAATGAATACTTATCTTCGGTATTCACCAATGAGAGGGAACTTGATGATGGTGAGGACAATATGAGTGAGTTTGATGTTAAGTGAGGAGCATGTTCATATTAAGGGAGAGGAGGTGTTGGAGTTGTTAAAGTACATTCGGATGGATAAGTCCCCAGGGCCTGATGGAATATTCCCCAGGCTGCTCCACGCGGCGAGGGAAGAGATTGCTGAGCCACTGGCTAGGATCTTTATGTCCTCATTGTCCACGGAAATGGTACTGGAGGATTGGAGGGAGGCGAAAGTTGTCCCCTTGTTCAAAAAAGGTAGTAGGGATAGTCCGGGTAATTATAAACCAGTGAGCCTTACATCTGTGGTGGAAAAGCTGTTGAGAAAGATTCTTAGAGATCGAATCTATGGGCATTTAGAGAATCATGGTCTGATCAGGAACAGTCAGCATTGCTTTGTGAAGGGTAGATCGTGTCTAACAAGCCTGATAGGGTTCTTGAGGAGCTGACCTGATGAGGGTAGTGCAGTGGATGTGATCTACATGGATTTTTGTAAGGCATTTGACAAGGTTCCACACGGTAGGCTTATTCAGAAAGTCAGAAGGCGTGGGATCCAGGGAAGTTTGGCCAGGTGGATTCAGAATTGGCTTGCCTGCAGAAGGCAGAGGGTCATGGTGGAGGGAGTACATTCAGATTGGAGGGTTGTGACTAGTGGTGTCCCACAAAGGTCTGTTCTGGGCCTTCGACTTTTCATGATTTTTATTAACGACCTGGATGTGGAAGTAGAAGGGTGGGTTGGCAAGTTTGCAGATGACACAAAGGTTGGTGGTGTTGTAGATTGTGTAGAGGATTGTCGAAGATTGCAGAGAGACATTGATAGGAGAAGTGGGCTGAGAAGTGGCAGATGGAGTTCAACCTGGAGAAGTGTGAGGCGGTACACTTTGGAAGGACAAACTCCAAGGCAGAGTACAAAGTAAATAACAGGATACTTGGTAGTGTGGAGGAGCAGAGGGATCTGGGGGTACATGTCCACAGATCCCTGAAAGATGCCTCACAGGTAGATAGGGTAGTTAAGAAAGCTTATGGTGTGTTAGTTTTCATAAGACGAGGGATAGAGTTTAAGAGTTGCAATGTAATGATGCAGCTCTATAAAACTCTAGTTAGGCCACACTTGGAGTACTGTGTCCAGTTCTGGTCGCCTCACTATCAGAACGATGTGAAAGCATTGGAAAGGGTACAGAGGAGATTTACCAGGATGCTGCCTGGTTTAGAGAGTATGGATTATGATCAGAGATTAAGGGAGCTAGGGCTTTACTCTTTGGAGAGATGGAGGGTGAGAGCAGACATGATAGAGGTGTACAAGATATTAAGAGGAACAGACAGAGTGGACAGCCAGTGCCTCTTCCCCAGGGCATCACTGCTCAGTACAAGAGGACACGGCTTTAAGGTAAGGGGAGGGAAGTTCAAGGGGGATATCAGAGGAAGGTTTTTCACTCAGAGAGTGGTTGTTGCATGGAATGCACTGCCTGAGTCAGTGGTGGAGGCAGATACACTAGTGAAGTTTAAGAGACTACTAGACAGGTATATGGAGGCATTTAAGGTGGGGGTTATACGGGAGGCGAGGTTTGAGGGTCAGCACAACATTGTGGGCTGAAGGGCCTGTAATGTGCTGTACTATTCTATGTTCTGTGGTGTGGGAGACAATGGCCTGGAGGGGTCCTGTTCAAGGGGTAAGTAAGAGGAGTTGTCTGACAGTTGGTGCTGAGACTCAGCAAGATAGAGTTCAGTATGCCAGACCACTACAGCAGCTCCCTTATCTGCAGGTTTGATGGTGAGATTAGGTTTAGTGTGGAGGGAGTGGAAAGCTGAGCGTTTGGAAGGAGTGAGGTTGGAACAGGAGTGTTGAAGTCCAGACAGTTCATGTCCTGTCGGCAGTTGGCAATGAAAAGTTCCAGAGCAGGCAGAGACCAGGGCAGGGTGTCCAGGAAGAGGAGGAGGACTGAAGATGGGAGAAAGAGTCATCGGTGCAGGGTGGGGTGTTCTTGCCAAAGAAATAGGCTTGGGGACCTTGCTGTCCTTATTGAGGTGACTGATGTCCCAGTTTCCCAAGTGTCTGATGGTGAGTGACAGATTGATTCTGTTTGTTTGTGTCTGAGATGTACAGCATGGGAACAGGCCCTTCAGCCCCACTTCTTCAAACTAACCAAGATGCTGTTCTGGACATTGGTCTGTATTTTGCTTGATCCCTGGAAACCAGGGGTTCCCATCCTGAGGTCTATGGCATTAAAATGGTTGTGAACCCCTGCTCTAAACCTTTCCTATCCATGTACCGTTGATATATCTATTAAATGTTGTCATTGTACCTGCCACTACCTACTACTCTGACACCTCGTTTGATACACATCCACTGCCTTTGTGTGAGAGTGTTGCACTTCAGTTCCCTATTAAATAATCTCTTGCACACTGACTAACAATGCCACCTACATTATCATCCAGATCATTAATAGATATCACAAACAAGTCACGGCTCAGCACTGGTCGCAGACTCCAATCAGCAAAGCAACCCTCCATGCTTTTTTTTTTACAAAACTGTAGAAGTTTATCTACAGCACATATACAGAAGGTACAGATATTCAATATTTACAAGACAGAAAGTATACTCAGATTAAAATATGGCTACTCCTGTCTATAAAACAGTCAATACCCTGGAGGGCCCACCACTCTCAGAAGTCCCCCCACTGTACCCATCACACCCGTGTGCTCGCTCTCCAAGGACAGCCGGGCATAAAAGTATCATCAGAAAAGGGACAGGCAGTCGGCCCAGGCAGCACCCTCTACCTCCTACCATAAACCAGCCTCAACCCATCAATCACCAAGTTCCTGTCTGATCCCATTAACATCAGCCTTAGTCTGAGTAGAGTTTAAGAATAGTAAAGGGAAAACATCACTGGTGGGAGCTGTCTATAGGCCAACTAATAAATATATCACAGTGGCAGAAGAGATGAACCAAGAAATAACTGAGGCTTGTATGAACGGAACGGCAGTTGTCATGGGGGATTTTAACTTCCACAAAGATTGGGTGAATCAGGTTGTTCAAGGAAGTCTTGAAGAGGACTTTATAAAATGCATCCATGATGGCTTTCTTGAGCAGCATGTTAGTGAACCTACAAGGGTAAATGCTATCTTAAATCTTGTCCTATATGATGAGACAGGTAAGATTAACAACCTTGTAGTTAGGGAACCTCTTGGAAAGAGTGATCATAGTGTGATTGAATTTCACATTCAGATGGAGGATGAAATAGTTAGATCTAAAGCTAGTGTATTAGGCTTGAACAAAGGAGACTACAATGGATGAGGGAGATGTTGGCTAATGTGGATGGGGGCACAAGCTATTTGGTCGGACAGTTGAGAAACAGTGGAATACTTACAGCGATTTTTCACAGTGCTCAACAAAAGTATATTCCAGTCAAAAGTAAGGACAGTAAGTGTGGGGAGAGCCAGCCTTCGACAACTAAGGAAATAAAAGATAGTATCAAATTAAAAGCTCATGTGTACAAAGACACAAAGTAGTGGGAGACTGGAGGACTGGGAAATCTTTTAAAAGCAACAGAGATTACCAAACAAGATATAAAGAAAGGGAAGATAGAGTATGAAAGTAAATTGGCACAAAATATAAACACAAAGGCATGGCTTGGACTGGACAAGGATCTTGGACGTGGCGAGGACAGGACGTGACCCCGAAGCCTTGACTTGGTCGAGGAAGAGACAAGAACGCAGAGCCTTGGTCGAGGGAGAGACAGGAACATGGAACACAGAGCCAGGACCCTTCCTTGGAAACAGGACGAAGAGCCGGGACTCGTTACACAGAACATAGAGCTGGGACCCTTCCTTGAGTACAGGAAGTAGGGCCGGGACTCATTACACAGAATGCAGAATACAGTGAGACTGTTCCTAACACAAGGTAGTGGCAGACGGCCAGACCTACCTAGCGAAGGTGTGGACATGGAGACAGTTCAAAACAGCGAAAGACAGTTCTTTATCTTGCTCCGGTGGTTGAACTTGATAGCAGTGAAGGCAAGGCTCCAGGAGGAAGGTGAAGGGAAGGGATACAGACAAGGGGTTTGGACAGGAACAATCCAGCAGCCAGAGGCTGAACCCTGAAGCTATTTATGAGACCAGCCCAAACAGAAATCAGCTGCCTCAACAGAAACTGGGGAAAACTGGAAAACCTGGAATAAGGAACATGGACCGGACTGTGAACCGGAATGCGGATTTCGCGGACCAGACCATCCATGACACCACCGTGGCTGACAAGTGAAGTCAGAGCCAAAGTAAAAGCAAAAGAGAGGGCATACACGGAAGCCAGAGCTAGAAGGAAGGTGGAGGATTGGGGAGCTTTAAAAACTTGCAGAAGGTCATTCGGAAGGAAAAGATGAATGATGAGAGGAAGCTGGCAATTAATATCAAAGAAGATACTAAAAGCTTTTTTAAGTATATAAAGGGTAAAGCAGAGTTGAGCGTAGATATAGGACCAATACAAAATAATGCTGGAGATATTGTAATGAGAGATGCAGAGATGGCAGAGGAACTGAATGTGTATTTTGCATCAGTCTTCACAGTGGAAGACATCTGCAGTATACCGGATATTCAAGAGTGTCAGGGAAGTGAAGTTTGTGAGTGAAAATTAAGACTGAGAAGGTGCTCAGGAAGCTTAATGGTCTGAGGGTGGAAAAATGTTGGATCTGATGGAATGCACCCTCAGGTTCTGAAGGAAGCAGTTGGAAAGATGGCAGAGGCATTAACGATGATCTTTCAAGAATCGATAGATTCTGGTATTGTACCAGATGACTGGAAAATTGCAAATGTTACTCTGCCATTTAAGAAGAGTGGAGGGCAGCTGAAAGGAAACTATAGACCTGTTAGCCTGACATCAGTGGTTGGGAAGTTGTTGGAATCGATTGTTAGGGATGAGATTACGGAGTACCTGGAGGGACATGACAAGATAGGCCAAAGCCAGCATGGTTTCCTGAAAGGAAAATCCTGCCTGACAAACCTACAGCAATTCTTTGAGGGAATTACAAGCAGGATAGACAAAGGAGATGTAGTAGACGTGGTGTACTTGGATTTTCAGAAGGCCTTTAACAAGGTGCTGCACATGAGGCTGCTTAGCAAGATAAGAGCACATGGAATTACAGGGAAGTTACTAGCGTGAGTGGAGAATAGGCTGGACAGCAGAAAACAGAGAGTGGGAATAAAGGGATCCTATTCTGTCTGGCTGCTGGTAACAAGTGGAGTTCCACAGGAGTTGATGTCTGGACCATTGCATTTTACGATCGATGTCAATGATTTGGACTATTAATGAATTTGTGGCTAAATCTGCCGATGCTACTAAGATCGGTGATGGAATGTGTTGTGTTGAGGAAACAGGGAGCCTGCAGAGAGACTTAAATGGTTTAGGAGAATGGGTAAAGAAGTGGCAAATGAAATACAATGCTGGAAAGTGTATGGTCATGCACTTTGGTGGAAGAAATAAGCCGGCAGACTATTATTTAGATAGGGAGATCTAAAAGATGCAAAGAGACTTGAGAGTACTTGTACAAGATACCCTAAAGGTTAACCTTCAGGTTGAGCCATTTGCAAAGAAGGTGAATGCAATGTTGGCATTCATTTCTAGAGGTATAGAATATAAGAGCAAGGATGTGATGTTGAGGCTCTATAAGGCATTCGTGAGACCACACTTGGAGTACTGTGTGCAGTTTTGGGCTCCTTATTTTAGAAAGGATATACTGACATTGGAAAGTGTACAGAGAAGATTCACGAGAATGATTCCAGGAATGAGGAAAGTCTGGCAGCTCTTGGGCTGTATACCCCGGAGTTCAGCAGAATGAAGGGGGATCTCATAGAAACATTGCAAATGTTAAAAGGCCTAAACAGATTAGATATGGCAAAGTTGTTTCCCATGGTAGGGGATTCTATGATAAGAGGGCAGGACTTCAGGATTGACAGATGTTCTTTTGGAACTGAGATGCAGAGAAATTACTTTAGTCAGAGGATGGTAAATCTGTGGAATTTGTTGCCACGAGCAGCTGTGGAGGCCAAGTCATTGGGTGTATTTGAGGCAGAGATAGATAGGTTCTTGATTAGCCAGGGCATCAAAGGGTACGGGAGAAGGCAGGGGAGGGGGATGACTGGATGAGGTGGATCAGCCCATGACTGAATGGCAGAGCACACTCGATGGCCAAATGGCCTACTGCTGCTCCAATATCTTATGGTCAAACATATCAGCCAATGATGCAGTGCTGACCTTTTAACCTGCTCTATGATAAATATAACCCTTCCCTTTCACATTGCTCTCCATTTTTTCCATCCCCGTTCTTGTCTGAGTATATTAAATGCCCCAATATATATATCTCTACCACCACCCTTACAGAATATTTCATGCAACCACCAATCTCTGTGTAAAAATCTTCATCTGACATCCCCCCCCTAGACTTTTCGACAATCTCCTTAAAATGATACCACCTCGTATTAGCCATTGCTGCCCTGGGAAATTCTTTCTATGGATTATGCTGACCACCCTCATTGCGAACTATTTATCCCTCAGAATCCTGTTAGATCTCTCCCCTCCAACTTCAGATCGATCAGTTCTTTAGTCCCCATTCCTTAGGAAAAACAGGTCTGGTCAATTAATCCAGATGCAAGGGTTCAAACATAATCACAGCTGACTTCAAATGTCACGTATATATAGCCTTAAAATATATACATGTACTTGCAAATTTAGGTCAACAGGTTTTGGAGGAAGTCAAGTTTCAGAATGAGAAGGCAACGGGATAGAATTACAGTCGTGTGTTACCAGACTTAACCCACACAAGGCGCTGCAATGATTAACAAATGGAATGCCAGGTTATTGGGTGAGACAGAGAACAAGAGAAAAATAGATTAACACTATGCGTGGGGGTGGGGGAGACTGGTGAGTCATATCTCTTCTGAAAGAGACTACTAGCGAATAAGGAAGCACAGCTGAGAGAAAAACAGAACCTATGGCAGGTCGCCCCCCTGGAGGGGAGATTACAAATTACAGGAACATCTCTGCAGTTGAGCGACAGAGACTTGGCTCCGATTCTAGGGACCGCACTTTCGGAAGACAGGATTTCCTAGTGTGGGTCAAGAATTACAATCAGAATCAGGTTTATTATCACTGACATTTGTTGTGAAATTTATTGTTCTGCGGTAGCAGGACAGTACAGTAAGTAATTTTACATTATAGTAAGAAAATAAATAGGTGTTACAGGATAGTTTGGGACTGTTGATGGTTCATTCAGAAATCTGACAACACATACATTGACACATCCAAACCAGACAGTGATGCAACGATTATGAACGCTGTCTGTGGTACATCTGTAGAAGGTGGCATGAGTGAGGGATTGTGATTGTGTATAAAGACTGGGGTGGGGGGGGGGAGAGATGGGAGGGAAGAGCGCTGTCCTCCAAGCAAAGAAAGTTCAAGTGAAGTTGTACCCAATTTATTGTCGTGTGTAAAAGGCACCATTACAGTCTCGAGACACGAGAGACTGCAGACGCAGGAATACAGAGCAACACACAAAATGCTGGAGGAAAGTCAACGGGGCAGGCAGTATCTGTGGAGGGAAACAGACAGTCCAGTTCTGTTCAGAGGAAGGGTCTTGAGGGGAAATGTTGATTGTCCATCTCCCTCCATAGATGCTGCCTGACCAAATGCTGTCGCCCACCAACACCTCTCCAGCAGCTCAGGTATTGCAATGGAAAACTTACCTGCAGCAGCATTACTGATGCAGACAACGGCATAAAACTTAAATCCTACAAAAATTATACACGGCAGTGAAGAAAGTGTTCTCGAAAGGATGAGGGGAGAGTGAACAGAGGAGTTTCACATCATGAACGGTTTAACGGAGGATAGTTTCCAGTAGAAAATCAGGCAGTAAACGGTTTAATGAGATGATGACGGTGGTAGCAAAATAAATGGTTTCTGCACCTGTAATTCTCGGTCAGATGGAACTCTGTCGATGGGATCTGATCAGGTAGCTCTTGTGGGGCTGTGGGCAAATAAAAGGGATGCGGGGAACAAGCTGGGGACTGTAACTGAGTAATCGGTAACTTCCCGATTGGGTGGGAGAGATGGTTGTCTCACACCGCACTCACGGACAGTATTCCTGTCTCAGTTGGAAATGCTCGGTGTCACACTGCAGTTAGTGGAATCTTCTGGATTCCAGGATAGGAGCAAAAATTAAATTTCTGGGACATCTCTGTGGGTCAGGCAGTAGCAGTGGAGACAAGGAGGTGGCCAAGATCATGATTCAGGGAGAAATTAGGCCGCATTCCTGGATTCCAGCATCAAAGTACATTTCTTATCAAAGTATGTTGCAGTGTACGACCCTGGGGTCCAACTTCCCACAGGCAGCCAGGAAACTAAACAACACCATGAAATATGTTCAAAGAAAACAAACAACCAAAGTGCGAAACAAACAAATTGTAGAAACAGCAAAAAATGATCAAATAACACACAGAATATTAAGCATCAAACTGCAGAGTCCTTCAAATGGTCTAGGAATGTTTGGTGTAATTCCTTGCCGTTCAATTTAGCACACTGCCATCATTGACTGCAGGCCACAGAGACAGTCCACATCAAAATGCCCTGGATTAAATTGCTCAAAATATCAATTTTTAAAAAAGGAGGAACTAAAAACCAGAAACACATGGAACATGAATGCTAGAGTCCTCTATAAATGAGACCAATCAACAAGCTACATCAATCAAACAATACCTAAGACACATGATTCTGCAGCTTCATAAAACATAGAAACTTACAGCACATTACAGGCCCTATGGCCCAAAATGCTGTGTTGACCTTTTAACCTACTTGAGAGAATGCCAAGAATTACTCTCGAATTTCCCTGGCGCATAGCCCTCTATTTTTCTGAGCTCCATGTACCTGTCTAAGAGGCCCTTAAAAGACCCTATTCTATCCACCTCCACCACCGCCACCAGCAGTGTATTCCACACACCCACCACTCTCATGTGAAAAAACTTACCCCTAACATTCTCTCAGTACCCACTTACAAGCACCTTAAAACTATGTCCCCTTTTCAGCCCTGGGGAAAAGCCTCTGGCTATCCACATGATCAATATCCCTCATCAGCTAGCAAGAGGGAGAGGGAGACCAGTCAAGTGCAGGCAGACAGCGCTGAACACCCACTGGCCTTCCGCTCTTGTCCTTGACAATTTCAATCTTGCTTGATAGTTTTATCAGCGACATCAGCAAATAACTCATGCTCTGTCATTAGGCCACAGACTCCGTTCTCAACCTTGCCTTCAACACTTGGATTCGGGGCATTAATAACAGTGAAAAAGAGAAAGAAAAAATGTAAAAGGCTTAGCTCTATTCGTCAACTGTACATAACAGATGGAAACATTCAATGAAAGGTGTTGTTTTGTATCAATGACCAACACAGTCTGTCTGAGGATTGTGCTGGGATCAGCCTGCATGTGTTGCCACACTCTGACACCAAAATAGCATGTCCAAACAGAACATTGATTTCTCTAATGGCCCACTCTCCTTTCCAATCAGATTCCTTCTTCTTAATCCCCCGTCAGAAGGAAATTAGACTGCACACCCATTGCATTTTGAATAAGATGCTGGAAGAAACAAAACAAGACTGAAAATACTTGAAATCTGCAGCAGAATTGGCAAAGTTTGAATCAATTCCTGGACATCAACGTGGAACGCAAACTCTATTCATCTCTCCACAGATCCTGACTGACCTGTTGTGATTCTCATGCATCCAAAAGTGGGTCCAAAACTGAATGTGCGGTTATGGAATAGGCAGTTAGAGTGAGCACCCCCTCAAAAACAAGAATACCGTTTTTGATACTCTTGTGGCGGATGACCTCCTGGGAGAATGCCACAGCGACCGGGTTACAGGCACTGAGCATGGGTCTGTGGTGCAGAAGGGAAAGAGAGAGAAGAAGGGTGCGGAAGTGATAGGGGACTCGATAGTGAGGGGAACAGGCAGGAGATCCTGTGGACGTGAACAGGACACCCAGATGGTAGGTTGCCTTCAGGACCCAGGGTCAGGGATATCACATATCGTGTCAACATTTTGGAGAGAGTCCTGAAAAGAAAATTTAGGGAGCTGGGTAGAAAGCTGAGAAACAAGACTGCCCAGGTAGTAATTTCTGGATTGCTGTCTGTGCCACGTGCCAGTGAGGGTAGAAACAGGGTGATCTGGCAGGTAAATGTGTGGCTGAGAAGCTGGTGCAGGGGGCAGACTTCAGGTTCTTGGATCATTGGGATCTCTTCTGGGGGAGGTATGACCTGATCAGAAGTGATGGGTTGCACCTGAACCCGAGGGGGACCAATATTCCTGTGGGCAGGTTTGTTAGAGCTGTTGGGGAGGGTTTAAGCTAATTTTGTAGGGGGGTGGGAACTGGAGTGAAGGGACTCAGGATAGCACGGATGGTAAAAATGGTAATGATAGCCTGCAGTCAGACTGTCAGGAAGGGCAGGCAGGTGATGGAAGTCAGTTGCAGCCAACAGGCTGAGTATCAAATCATTAGGGATGCAGAATCAGAAAGGACAGCAAATATGATAAGCAAGGTGTTGTATCTAAATGCGCGTAGCACAAGAAATAAGGTGGATGATCTTGTTGCATATTACAGATTGCCAGGTATGATGTTGTGGCCGTCACTGAATCATGGGTGAAGGATGGTTGTAGTTGGGATCTGAATGTCCAAGGTTATACATTATATCGGAGGGATAGGAAGGTAGGCAGAGGGGGTGGTGTGGCTCCACTGGTAAAGAATGGCATCAAATCAGTAGAACGATGTGACATTGGATCAGAAGATGTTGAATCCTTGTGGGTGGAGTTAAGAAACAACAAGCTGTCCTAGCCAGTAAAGTTGAAAACGCTATCACATGTTGAGCGGAGGCAGACACTTTGCTTGCTTCCTCTGGAATAATCCCAAAAATTGCTGTAAGTGAATTGGGTTGAACATCCACATCTATAACTTTAGATAATATTCCAAACACATCCCTTCAAAAATGGTTTAAGCTTACACATGACCAAAATATATGAGTTAGAGTAGCCACTTCTGCATTACATCTGTCACAAATAGGGATAATATTAGTAAAAATATATGCCAATTTATCTTTGGACATATGGGCCAAAGATATGTTACTAACTTAAATTGAATTAAGGTATGGCGTGTGCAGATAGATGAATTATTGACTAGTATCTTGCTGTACTGGAAAGAATCTAATCCACCTACTGGCAGTGATCACAGTATGATTGAGCTCCAGTATGAAAATTGATAGGGATAAAGTAAAGTCAGATGTAGCAGTATTTCAGTGGAGTAAGGCAAATTACAGTGGTATGACAGAGGAGTTGGCCAAAGTAAATTGGAAAGAGCTGCTGGCAGGGATGTCAGCAGAGCAGCAATGGTGTGTGTTTCTAGGAAAAATTAAGAAGGTGCAGGGCATGTATATTCCAAAAAAGAAGAAATACTCAAATAGAAACATAGAAAACCTACAGCACAAAGTTGCGCCGAACATGTCCCAACCCTAGAAATGACTAGGCTTACCTATAGCCTGTTTTACTAAGCTCCATGTATCTATCTAAAAGCCTCTTAAAGACCCTATCGTATCCGCCTCCACCACCTTTGCCGGCAGCCCATTCCACGCACTCACCACTCTCTGTGTAAAAAACCTACCCCTGACATCTCCTCTGTACCTACTCCCCAGCAACTTAAACCTGTGTCCTCTTGTGGCAACCATTTCAGCCCTGGGAAAAAGCCTCTGACTATCCACACGATCAATGCCCCTCAACAACTTATACACCTCTATCAGGTCACCTCTCATCCTCTGTCACTCCAAGGAGAAAAGGCCGAGTTCACTCAACCTGTTTTCATAAGGCATGCTCCCCAATCCAGGCAACATTCTTGTAAATTTCCTCTGCACATGTTCTGTGGCTTCCACATCCTTCCTGTAGTGAGGCGACCAGAACTGAGCACAGTACTCCAAGTGGGGTCTGACCAGGGTCCTATATAGCTGCAACATTACCTCTAGGCTTCTAAATTCAATTCCAAGATTGATGAAGGCCAATACACTGTACGCCTTCTTAACAACAGAGTCAACCTGTGCAGCTGCTTTGAGTGTCCTATGGACTCGGACCCCAAGATCCCTTTGATCCTCTACGCAGCCAAAAGTCTTACCATTAATAATATATTCTGCCAAAATGAACCACTTCACACTTATCTGGGTTGAACTCCATCTGCCACTTCTCAGCCCAGTTTTGCATTCAATTGATGTCCTGCTGTAACGTCTGACAGCCCTCCACACTATCCACAACACCTCCAACCTTAGTGTCATCAGCAAACTTACGAACCCATCCCTCCACTTCCTCATCCCGGTCATTTTCAAAAATCCGGAAGAGTAAGGGTCCCAGAACAGATTCCTGAAGCACACCACTGGTCACCAACCTCCATGCAGAACATGACCCATCTAGAAACACTCTTTGCCTTCTTTCGGCAAGCCAGTTCTCGATTCACAAAGCAATGTCCCCTTGGATCCCATGCCTCCTTACTTTCTCAATAAGCCTTGCATGGGGTACCTTATCAAATGCCTTGTCAAATGCCATATACACTACATCTACGGCTCTTCCCTCATCAATATGTTTAGTCACATCCTCAAAAAATTCAATCAGGCTCGTAAGGCATGACCTGCTTTTGACAAAGCCATGCTGACTATTCCTAATCACATTATACCTCTCCAAATGTTCATAAATCCTGCCTCTCAGGATCTTCCCATCAACTTACCAACCACTGAGGTAAGAGTCGCTGGTCTATAATTTCCTGGTCTATCTCTACTCCCTTTCTTGAATAAAGGAACAACATCTGCAACCCTCCAATCCTCTGGAACCTGTCCCGTCCCTATTGATGATGCAAAGATCATCGCCAAAGGCTCACCAATCTCCTCCCTCACCTCCCAAAATAGCCTGGATTACATCTCATCCAGGCCTTCTCATGGTCCCTTCTGGCTCCCCTAATTTCCTTCTTCAGCTCCTTCCTAGTAGCCTTATAATCTTCTAGATCTCTAACATTACCTAGCTCTCTGAAACTTTTGTAAGCTTTTCTTTTCCTCTTGACCAGATTTATTACGGCCTTTGTACACCACGGTTCCTGCGCCCTACCATAACTTCCTGATCTCATTGGAATGTACCTGAAATAAAAATACAAATATTCCCTGAACATTTGCCACATTTCTTCTGTGCTTTTCCTTGAGAACATCTGTTTCCAATTTAAGATTCCAATTTTCCGCCTGATAGCCTCATAATTCCTCTTAATCCAATTAAATGCTTTTCTAACTTGTCTGTTCCTATCTCTCTCCAATGCTATGGTAAAGGAGAGAGAATTATGGTCACTATCCCACTGAGAGATCTGACACCTGACCAGATTCATTTCCCAATACCAAATCAAGTACTGCCTCTCCATTTGTAGGCTTATCTACATATTGTGTCAGGAAACCTTACTGAACACACCTAACAAACTCCACCCCATCTAAACCCCTTGCTCTAGGGAGATGCCAATCTATATTTGGGAAATTAAAATCTCCCATCATGACAACTCTGTTATTATTACACCTTTCCAGGATCTGTTTCCCTATCTGCTCCTCGATATCCCTAATACTATGGGCGGCCTATAAAAACAGCCAGTAAAGTTATTGACCCTTTCCTGTTCCTAACCTCTTCCCACAGAGACTTTGTAGACAATATCTCCTTGACATCCACCTTTCCTGCAGCCATGACACTATCGCTGATCAACAGTGCCACACCCCACCTCTTTTACCTCCCTCCCTGTCCTTTCTGAAACATCTAAAACCCAGCACTTGAAGTAACCATTCCTGTTGCTGAGCCATCCAAGTCTCTGTAATGGCCACCACATCATATCTCCAAGTACTGATCCACGCTCTAAGCTCATCCGCTTTGTTCACAACACTCCTTGCGTTAAAATAGACACATCTTAAGCCTTCAGTCTAAGCGCTTCCCTTCTCTAACACCTGCCTATCCTCCCTCACACGCTGTCTCCTATCTTTCTCTATTTGAGAGCCAGATGCCTCTTCCCCAGACTCCTCAGTTTGGCACCTGAGAACATTTCTATCACATACAAACCTTGGATTTCTGTCCACACAAGAAGTCCTCATATGACCTTTATCCTCCTCACCATCTGCTCTAACACTCTGGTTCCCCTCCACTCAAATGGTAAAATAGTACATCCATGGCCGACAAGGGAAGTCAAAGCTATTGTAAAAGCAAAAGAAAGGGCACACAAGAAAGCAAAAATTAGTGGGAATGTAGAGAATTGGGAAGTTTCCAAAGCCTACAAAGTGCAACTGAAAAAATCATTGGAAGGAAAACGATTGAATATGAAAGCAAGCTAGCAAATAATGTCAAAGTAGATAGGAAAAGTTTTTTCAAGTTTGTTGAAAATAAAAGAAAAAAATAAGAGTGGATATAGGACCGCTAGAAAGTGAGGCAGGAAAAATAATGATGGGGGTCAAGGAGCTGGCTGATAAATGAAATGAGAGAGAAGGTGAAAGTTGAAGAGACCTAAAGGTACATGAGTCACCCAGACCAGAGGAACTGCACCCTAGGATTCTGAAAGAGGTAGGTTAGAGATTGTGGTGGCGTTAGAAATGATCTTTCAAAAATCATTAGACTCTGGCATGGTGCCGGAGGACTGGAAAATTGCAAATGTCACTCCACTCTTAAAGAAAGGAGGAAGGTAGTAGAAGGGAAATTATAGACCGGTTAGCCTGACCTCAGTGGTAGGGTAGATGTTACAGCCAATTGTTAAGGATGAGGTGATGGAATACTTAGTGACACAGGTCAAGATAGGACAAAGTCAGCATGGTTTCCTTCAGGGAAAATCCTGCCTGACAAACCTGTTGGAATTCTTTGAGGAGATTACAAGTAGGATAGATAAAGGGATGCAGTGGATGTTGGACTTTCAGAAGGCCTTTGACAAGGTGCTACACAAGAAGCTGCTTACCAAATTACAGCCCATGGTATTAAAGGAAAGTTACTAACATGGTTAGAGCATTGGCTGATTAGTAGGGGGCAGCAAGTGGGAATAAAAGGATCCTTTTCTGGTTGGCTGCCAGTGACTAGTGGTGTTCTGCGGGGGTCGGTGTTGAGACCACTTCTTTTATGCTGTATATAAACGATTTAGATGATGGAATAGATGGCTTTGTTGCCAAGTTTGCAGATGAAATGAAGACTGGTGAAGGGGCAGGTAGCGTTGAGGAAACAGGTAGGATGCAGAAGGACCTAGACAGATTAGGAGAATGGGCATGAAAGTGGCAAATGAAACACAATGTTGGAAAATGCATGCTCATGCATTTTGGTAGTAGAAATAAATGAGTTGTAAATGGGAAAAAAATCATAAAATCTGAGATGCAAAGGGACTTGGAAGTCCTTGTGGAGAACACCCTGAAGGTTACCTTGCAGGTTGAGTCAGTGGTGAGGAAGGCAAATGCCACGTTAGCATTCATTTCAAGAGGTCTAGTATACAAGAGCAGGGATGTGATGCTGAGGCTTTATAAGGCACTGGTGAGGGTTCACCTTGAATACTGTGAACAGTTTTGGGCCCCTCATCATAGAAAAGATGCGGTGGTATTGGAGGGGTCCAGAGGAGGAGAGGAGGTTCACAAGGATGATTCCAGGAATGAAAGGGTTATCATACGAGGAACGTTTGATGGCTCTGGGTCTGTACTCATTGGAATTCAAAAGGATGGGTGGGGGGGGGTGATTTCATTGAAACATTTTGAATGTTGAAAGGCCTAGACAGAGTAGATGTGGAAAGGATGCCCCCATGGTGGGGGAATCTAGGATAAGAGGGCACAGTCTCAGGATAGAAGGGCGCCTTTTCAAAACAGAAATGTTAAGAAATCTCTTTAGCTACAGGGTGGTGAATTTGTGAAATTTGTTGCCACATGCAGCTATGGAGGCCAGGTCATTGGGTTTATTTATGGCAGAGATTGATAGGTTCTTGATTGGGCACAGCATCAAAGATTACGGGGAGAAGGCTGGGAACTGGGGTTCCGGAGACAAAAGAAAAGGGACACCATGATTGAGTGGGGGAGCAGACTCGATGGGCCAGATGGCCTAAATCTGCTCCTATGTCATGGTCTATCTGATTCAAAGCCGAGATCCTGGTTCTATCTGTCTCATAACAGCTTCCCGTGTTCTGCCTGGGCAGCCTGCAACCTGGTGGCATCAACATTGAATTCTCAAACTTCCGGTGGTCGCTCCCTCTCCGTCACTTTTCCTGTTTAATCATCTCTCTCCTCCTGATCCAACAGCCCCATCACCCTATCTCTTTCCCCTCCTTCCCCAACCTCTCCATCTGCCCATCACCCACACACTCCTCCGCCTCCGTCTCCATCTGCCCATCACCCACACTCCTCCCCCACCCTCTCCATCTGACCATCCCCCACACACTTCTCCCCACCCTCTCCATCTGCCCATCACCCACACACTCCTCCCCACCCTCTCCATCTGCCCATCACTCACACACTCCTCCCCACCCTCTCCATCTGCCCATCACACACACACCCACCCTCTCTATCTGCCCATCATCCTCACTCTCCTCTCCATCTCCCTCCCTTTATTCCAGGCTCCAATTTCCCCTCCTGTCAGATTCCAAAATCTTCAGCCCGTTGTCACTGACACCTCTCACCTCCCAGTATCTGACACATTTCTGCCCCTCCCTCATCTACCTGTCACCCCCCCCCCCACCTGGATCGAGCCATCACCTGCCCATTTCCCTCCATAGATGTTAACTGACACGCTGGGAGACACCGGTGCTTTGCATGTTACCACCACTTGTCTCAGTTGCTCTGTACTTGTGCGGTGGACTTTAGGACCCGGGGGAACTCAGGACCCGCCGCCCGCGGCTGCTGCTGAATCCGCAGTGTTTCTGTTCTGTTGACGGATGCGGTGAACGAGTTAAAATTAATGGTTCGATAATTTCCACATCATGTTTATTTCACTTTCCGCACATTTATATTTACACTGACTGACTCCTGACTCCGGTCCCGGGACCCGACCCATTTACAGACCCGGAGCAGAACCGGAGCAGATTCTCAGCCACTGGTTTTTATCCCAAGTCCAGAACAAAGGATAAAGTTTCTCCGTGAATTTATTCCCAGTGAAGGTGTGGAGATGGGACTTGGTCTCCGCGTTGTAAAATGAAACTGTCCCGGACTCGTAACTGAGATCAACTCCCACCCTCCCGGGGATGGGATCGGCAGGGAGACGGGACACAGGGGAGGTGAGAACCCACATCTCATCATTCATCCGCCAGATGATCCAGAATCCGATCTCAGGACTCACTGTGAACTCTCCCTTCCTCTTCACAGACTCTGCAGCGACTCCCAGACTCCAGCGCCGATTCCCCGTCACCTCCACCTCCCAGTAATGTCTCCCTGATGTGAATCCCTCCGATCCCAGCACACAAAGCCAGTGTGTGAACCTCTTCCCGGTGTCAGGGAGATCCCTCCGGGTCTCGATGTATCTCACACTCTTCCGATCCTCAGACACCTCGAGCCGCGGATGCGCCGTTTCCACATCCAGGGTGACAGAGACTGGGGGGAGAGACAGAGAATTAGAGAGTCCCCGGGGATCGGGGGGAGACTAAGGCAGAGTGCCCCCAGGACCAGGGGATAGGATGCTGGGCTTCAAGCACAGACAGGTGGCTAACAGAAGCCTTTCCTGATGTTTGCCCTACCACAGAGGATGGACAACCAGCATATTCCTGAGAACTTATTTGACATGGGGAGCGGATTTTTCCCGATCAACACACACAGAATTCTGGAGGAGCTCAGTGGGTCAAGCAGCATATGTTAAGTGAGGTATACAGTTGCTGTTTCAAGGTATTTCCTCAAAAATGGAAAGAAAAGCGGTGGATAACAGTAGATAGATGTGAGGAATGGATGGAGCAACAGCTGATGAGGATGAGGTGAATGAACATTTGAAATGGAGGTGAGGCCCAATTCATTCGTGCTGACCAACTTATTCTATTGGTCTAGTTCCATTTGCCTGTATCTGCCATTACTCCTTCAAACCTTTCCTACCCACGTACCTGTCGAAGCAACAAATACAAAATGCTGAAGGAACCCAGCAGTCCAGGCAGCATCCATGGAAAAAAGTAAAGTCAACGTTTTGGGCTGAAACACTTTGGCAGGACTGGAGAGAAAATGCTGAGGAGTAGATTTAAAAGGTGGAGCTGGCGAGGGAGAGAAGCACCAGGTACAGGAGATGTTGTGGTCAAAGGAGCACGCACAACACGCTGGAGAAACTCAGCAGGTCAGGCAGCATCCATGGAAACGAGCAGTCAACATTTTGGGCTGAGACCCTTTATCAGGACTGAAGAGGGAGGGGGCAGGGCCCCATAAAGAAGGTGGGGGGGAGGGTGGGAAGGAGAAGGCTGGTAGGTGCCAGGTGAAAAGCCAGTAAGGGGAAAGATCGAGGGGGGGCAGGGGAAGCAGGGAGGGGATAGGCCAGAGGGGTGAAGAAGGAATGTAAGGGGAAAGCACTGCGGGTAGTAGAAGAAGACAGAATCAGGAGAGAGGTGATAGGCAGCTGGAGAATTCAATGTTCATACCAAGGGGCTGGAGACTACCTAGACGGTATATGAGATGTTGCTTCTCCACCCTAAGTTTGGCCTCATCATGGCAGTAGAGGAGGCCATGTATAGACATATCCGAATGGGAATGTGAAGCAGAGTTGAAGTGGGTGGCAACCGGGAGATCCTGTCTGTTGTGGCGGACGGAGCGGAGGTGCTCGACGAAGCGATCCCCCAATCTGTGTCGGGTCTCACCGATGTAGAGGAGGCCGCACCAGGTGCACCGGATGCAATAGATTGCCCCAACAGACTCACAGGTGAAGTATTGCCTCACCTGGAAGGACTGTTTTGGTGCCTGAATGGTGGTAAGAGAGCAAGTGTTGCAGGGATAAGTACCCGGTGGAGGTCTGTGGGGAGGGACGTGTGGACCAGGCAGTCACGAAGGGAACAATCTCTGTGAAAAGTGAAGAGGGGTAGAGAGGGAAAGATGTGCTTAGTGGTGGGGTCCTGTCGAAGGTGATGGAAGTTGCAGAGGATAATATGCTGGATCCGGAGGCTGGTGGAGTGGTAGGTGTGGACAAGGGGAACTCGGTCCCTGTTGTGGTGACGGGAGGATGGGGTGAGGGTTGAAGTGCAGGAAATGGAGGAGATGTGGGTGAAACCTGGAGGAGGAGGGATGAAGTAACAAGTTGGTAAGTTGATTGGCAAGATGAGCTGAGAGAGGGAAAAGGGAATGGGAAATGGAGAAGGGGGAGGGGTGGTTTGGGGGCATTACTGGAAGTTTAAGAATGAAGTTCTTGCCATCAGGTTGGAGGCTCCCCAAATGGAATATAAGGTGTTGTTCCTCCAACCCAAGTGTGGCCTTATTCTGACAGATTGGGAATCGGGAGTAGACACTGGGAGATCTTGTTCTGGCGGATGGAGTGTAGATGCTCGGTGAAGCGGTCTCCCAAACTACGTCCGGTCTCACCGATACAAAGGAGGCCACACCGGACACAGTGTATGACCCCAGTAGACTCACAGATCAAGTGTCCGCTCAGATGGAAGGACTGTTTAGGGCCCTGGATGGTAGTGCGAGAGAATGTGTAGAGGCAAGTGAAGCACGTTACCCTTGCAAGGATCAGTGCCAGGATGGAGATCTGTGGGGAGGGACGAGCATAGAAGGGAGTTGCGTGGGGCAGGAGGGAAAGATTGGCTTGGTGGTGGGATCCCATTGGAAGTGGCAGAAGTTTCAGAGAATTATTTGCCGGATGTGGAAGCTGGTGGGATGGTAGGTGAGGACAAGAGGAATCCTATCCCTGGCAAGGTGGCGGAGGATGGGGTAAGAGCAGACATGTGTGAAATGGAAGAGATGCGGTTGACGGTAGTGTTGATGGTGGAGGAAGGGAAGCCCCTTTCTTTGAAAAAGGAGGACATCCCCTTTATTCTAGAATAAAAAGCCTCATCCTGAGAGCAGAATCGGAGGCGACAGAGGAATTGAGAGATTGGATTTGCATTTTTACAAGTAGCAGGGTGGCATGAGGTATAGTCCAGGTAGCTGTGAGAATCCATTTATATTAGACATTTGTGGATAAGCTGTCACCAGAGATAGAAACAATGAGATCAAGAAAGGGAAGGGATGTATTGGAAATGTACCAGGTGAATTTGAGAGCAGGGTGGAAGTTGGAGGCAAAGTGGATGAAATCAACATGTTCAGCACAGGTGCGAAGCAACACCAATACAGTTATTGATGTAGCATAGGAAAAGTCACCAGCGTAGGACTGCAACATAAACTGTTCCATGTAGCCAACAAACAGGTGGGTATCACTGGGACCCACGTGAGTGTCCATGGCTACACCTTCTGTCTAAGTGAAGCGGGAGGAGCCAATGGAAAAATTATTGAGATTGAGGACAAGTTCCACTATGCGGAGGAGAGTAGTGGTGGAGGGGAACTGGTTAGTTCTGGTGCCCAGAAAAAAAATGGAGATCTTTGAGGCCTTTCCTGTCCCGATGTCTTTTCAATCACTGTAACTGTATCCACCTCTATTGTTTCCTTTGGCAGCCTCCTGAGCTCCAGGAAAACGACCCAGAATATTCAGCCTCTCCTTATAACCCAAACTCTCCAGTCCCAGTAACATCCTTGTAAATCTGTTTTACACCCTCTCAGTTTAATATCATCCTTCCTGTAGAAAGATCACCAGCACTGGACAGTGTGATCCAAATCATAAAGACAAGCTGGGTCTCCCTGATTAGTCCTCACCTTTCCAAATGAATGTAGATCCTGTCTCTCAGAATCCCCTCCATTAATGTTCCCTCCACTGACGTTAGGCTCACCGGTCTGTACTTCCCTGGCTTTTGCCGACAGTCGATCTTCAATAAATGTCCAACATTAGTCACCCTCCAGTCTTCTGTACCCTCACTCACAGCTATCGATGACACACATATCTCCAAAATGGACTCCACACTCTCCTCCTGAGCTTCCCACAATTTCCTGGGACACACTTGATCAAGACCTGGGGATTTATCGACCTTTCTGCATTTTAGGACCTGCAGCACATTTGCTTCTGTAATGTGGTAGAAAATGAGGTTGATCATCTTCTGTAACACGGGGGAATTGAGCGCCCTGTGGAACTGGCACAGAAGAGGAATTGAGACCAGGGATAGAGAAATGATGACAGGGAGGTTGAGAAGGATATGGGCCAAATGCAGGTAAATGGACTGGGAGGTGATCTGACAGAAATATATAAGGTTATGAGGGGTGTAGATTGAGCAGAGGAGAAGGGGAGTGATGAGACTGGAGTCTGAAGTGACTGTGGACTGAAGATTGGTGAAGGATGGCAGGCACGATGCTCCAGGTAGCGGAAGGGTGGGGAGTGTGGACTGTGGAGTTGGGAGACAGTGGGAAGTGAATGACAGGTGGAGACCAACACAGTGAAAGTTTTGATCGCTAGTCGGAGCGGGGTTGCGGGGAAGGTTGGGAGATGGGAAGGTGGGAGACAGCTGTGGGAGGGTGAGAAACAGGAGCACAAGGGCCAACCTGTGCTGGAATCTGATCAGTAAAGGAGGTTCCACTCTATCCGCCCAAAGGGGAACTTCCCAGTGGCCAAACATTTTAATTCCCATTCCAAAATGTCGGTCCATGGCCGCCTCTTGCGCCAAGATGAGGCCATCCTCAGGATGGAGGAGAACACCTTATATTCTGCCTGGGTAGCCTCTGACCTGATGGCATGAATATTGATTTCCTCTTCAGGTAAAATTTTTCTCATCCCCTCCCCTCTTCTTCTATTCCCCACTCTGGCCTTCAACCTCTTCCTACCTCCCTATCACTACTCCCCGGGTCCCCTCCTCCTTCCCTTTCTCTTATGGTCCACTCTCCATAGAACATTACAGCACAGAAACAGGCCTTTTGGCCCTTCTTGGCTGTGCCAAACCATTTTTCTGCCTAGTCCCACTGAGCTGCACCCAGATAATATCCTTCCATACCCCTCTCATCCATGTATCTGTCCAAGTTTTTCTTAAATATTAAAAGTGAGCCTGCGTTCATCACTTCAACTGGCAGCTCATTCCACACTCCCACCACTCTCTGTGTGAAGAAGCCCCCCCACAATGTTCCCTTTAAACTTTCCCCCTCCACCCTTAACCCATGCCCTGTTTTTTTTTCCTCCACTAGCCTCAGTGGAAAAAGTCTGCTTGCATTCACTCTATCTATACCATCATAATTTTATACACCTCTATCAAATCACCCCTCATTCTTCGACGCTCCAGGGAATAAAGTCTTAACCTATTCAACCTTTCTCTGTAATTCAGTTTTTCAAGTCCCGGCAACATCCTTGTAAACCTTCTCTGCACTCTTTCAAGCAACACACACAAAATGCTGGTGAAACGCAGCAGGCTAGGCAGCATCTATAGGAAAAAGTACAGTTGACGTTTTGGGCCGAGACCCTTTGTCAGGACTAACTGTCTTGAATCCTGTAATTCGGTGACCAAAACTGCACACAATACTCCAAATTTGGCTTCAACAATGTCTTATACAACCTCACCATAACATTCCAACTCTTATTCTCAATACTTTGATTTATAAAGGCCAATGTACCAAAAGCTCTCTTTACAACCCTATCTACCTGTGACGCCACTGTTAGGGAATTATGAATCTGCATTCCCAGATCCCTCTGTTCTACTGCACTCCTCAGTGTCCAACCATTTACCTTGTATGTTCTACCTTGGTTTGTCCTTCCAAATTGCAATACTCCACACTTGTCTGCATTAAACTCTATCTGCCATTTGTCAGCCCATTTTTCCAGCTGGTCAAAGTCCCTCTGCAAGATTTGAAAACCTTCCTCACTGTCCACTACACCTCTAATCTTTGTATCATCAGCAAATCTGCTGATCCAATTTACCAGATTATCATCCAGATCATTGATATAGATGATAAATAACAATGGACCCAGCACTGATCCCTGTGGCACACCACTAGTCACAGGCCTCCACTCAGAGTAGCAATCCTCCACTACCACTCTCTGACTTCTCCCATTGAGCCAATGTTTAATCCAGTTTACTACCTCACCAGGTATACCGAGCGACTGAATCTTCCTAACTAACCTCCCATGCGGGACCTTGTCAAAGGCCTTACTGAAGTCCATGTAGACAACATCCACTGCCTTCTCTTCATCCACTTTCCTGGTAACCTCTTTGAAAAACTCTAATAGATTAGTTAAACATGACCTACCACGCACAAATCCAAGTTGACTCTCCCTAATAAGTCCCTGTCTATCCAAATACTTGTAGATCCTAACTCCTTCCAATAAATTACCTACTACTGATGTCAAATTTACTGGCATATAATTTCCCAGATTACTTTTAGAGCCTTTTTTAAACAATGAACAACATGAGCTATCCTCCAATCCTCCGGCACCACACCCATGGATACTGACATTTTAAATATATCTGCCAGAGCCCCCTGCAATTTCAACGCTAGTCTCCTTCAGGGCCCAAGGGAATACCCTGTCAGGTCCTGGGGATTTATCTACTCTGATTTGCCTCAAGACATCAAGCACCTCCTCCTCTTTAATCTGTATAGGTTCCATGAGCTGACTACTTGTTTGCCTTAGTTCCATAGACTCATTGCCAGTTTCCTTATGTAAGAGGGTTTCTTCTTTCTTTATGTTACTGCGTGTGTTAATCAAAATGGCTTCTTGTTTGTTAAAAGTACAAATGCTTCTTTGTTATGCTAACTGGTGAGAGAGTGCTTTCTCTTGAAGTTTGTTTGGGCTATAATTACTGATAACGAGAATTGTATTCGTTTGTTTACCAATTGGGATAGAGGTTATACTTTCTTGTGGGTTTGTAAGCTAGTTTTGAGTGGGCTTTTAAGGAGACGGCGCAAGGGGGTTAGAAGGAGAAGACACAATTATGTAAACTGGGCAATGGAACAGCCCCGAGAGGGGGTCTGAGGCCCAGGGTTTTTGGCGAGGAGAGGAGACGAGGACAGATTCGTGTGGAGCGTCTGGTCAACCACCGTTGTTGGTCCCAGGCAGCGGGTCGAGGAGGTCGAGGGGATCGAATGGTGGCAAGGAGGCTTTGTTAACTGAGCTCCAATGGGTTGTGCACGAAGTGGTTGGACTTTGATAAGTTTGGCGCCTTTTATTTTTTCTTTCATATTGTGTCTCTATTAAGTACATAGCTCCAGTAAGATCTATAAAGTGTAATCATTTAGTTGCATATGGTGTACTGTCTGTTATTTGGTGGGGTGAGGACATCACACAGCATCCACACCAGCTGATTACCCAGTTTGGCGGGGCCGAAGGCTGCGTCCCCTGGACGGAAATGAGCTTGGCGAGCCTGAGGCGACCCAGGGGGTTACACTTAATAAATACAGATACAAAAAACCCCATTTAAGATCTCCACCATTTCTTTTGGCTCCATACCACTCTGATCTTCAAGAAGACCAATTTTATCCCTTACTATCCTTTTGCTCTTAATATACCTGTAGAAGCTCTTAGGATTATCCTTCACCCTGACTGCCAAAGCAACCCCATGTCTTCTTTTAGCCCTCCTGATTTCTTTCTTAAGCTTTTTCTTGTGGACCTTTCCTAAATTACTTTTCCAATTTATAAAGTTTAACAGCACACAGACTTTTATGTATATTTTTATCTTCTCTTCTTAAGTGAATATGTCTTTTTTTTCCCTAATTATCCATTGTCATCCATCAGCTTTTTTCTTTGGTAATTGATCGGGGGTCGACTTTTTTTATATAAAAAAATTATTTTATGATGTATGACTTATCTTTAAATTTTTGATTACAGAGTGGTATACCTTTATGCGTTATGCTATAACATTTTGATCAATTTTATTACAATATATGAATGTACACAAGTTATGTTGAGATGTATCTATGTGTTGCACTGTGTAAATCTTGGTTTTTTTCTTTTGAATAAAAATATTGTAAAAAGAGAAAAGTATTTTCTTGCACATTTTATACTCCTCAAGCACCTTATTTGCTGCTTGTTGCCTATACCTGTCATAAAACTCTCTCTTCTTTATCAGATTTCAATATCCCTCAAAAACCAAGGTTCCTTATTCTTATTCACTTTGCCTTTAATCCTGACAGGAACATACAAACTCTGAACTCTCAAAATGTCTCCTTTGAAGGCCTCTCACTTTTCTATCACATCCTTGCCAAAGAACAACCTGTCCCAATCCATGCTTTTTAGATCCTTTCTCATTTCTTCAAATTTGGCCTTTTTCCAGTTTAGCACCTCAACCAGAGGACCAGATCTATCTTTATCCATGACCAAGTTGAAACTAATGGCGTTATGATCACTAGACCCAAAGTGTTAAAAATACACACACTTCTGTCACTTCTCCTAACTTGTACCCTAATAGGAGATCTAATATTGCATCCTCTCTAGTTGGTACCTCTATTTATTGATTTAGAAAACTTTCCTGAATATATTTTACAAACTCTAACTCGTCTAGACCTTTAACAGTATGGGAGTCCCAATCAATATGTGGAAAATTAAAATCCCCTACTATTACAACTTTATGTTTCCTGCAGTTGTCTGCTATCTCTCTGCAGATTTTCTCCTCCAATTCTCCCTGACTATTGGGTGGTCTGTAACACAACCCCATTAATAGTGTTATACCTTTCCTGTTTCTCAGCTCCACCCATACGACCTCGGTAGACAAGCCCTCTAATCTGTCCTGCCTGAGCACTGCTGTAACATTTTAATATTTTCCCTGACTAGCAGTGCCACCCCCCCCCATCCTTTTGCCTCTATCACGTCTGAAACATGGGAACCCTGAAACATTAAGATGCCAGTCCTGCCCCTAATGGCTATAATGTCATAATTCCATGTGTCAATCCACGTCCTCAGCTCGTCTGCCTTCCCCACAATACTCCTCGCATTGAAATAGACACACCTCCGAAGATTATTACCACCACACACAACCCTTCAATTTCTGACTTTGCATGAACTTTTAATATAACTTATTTTCACCCCCACCCCACTATCTGCTCTGGAACTCTGGTTCCCATCCTCCTGCAAATCTAGTTTAAATCCTCCCCAATAGCACTAGCAAACCTTCCTCTCCGATCAGATTCCTCCTTCTCCAGCCCTTTAACTTTCCCCCCCACCCCCAGCTTCACCTATCACCTTCCAGCCAGCCTCTCTCCCCTCTCCCCACCTTTTTATTCTGGCATCTCCCCTCTTCAATTTTAGTCCTGAAGAAAGATCACAGCCCAAAACAGTCTTTCTCACTTTGACGGAAATGGGTATATGTGGAATTTGCTGCCAAAGGTATAATTAAAATATTATAAAATCACTTTAGGCAGGTACAACAATAGGCAATGGTTAGAAGGATATGGGACAAACACACAGAAATGTGTCTGTTCTTAACTATGTGTCCCACACTGATGGTGCATTTGGACAGTGTGTATGTGTGTGTGTGTGTGTGTGTGTGTGTGTGTGTGTGTGTGTGTGTGTGTGTGTGTGTGTGTGTGTGTGTGTGTTTGTGTGTGGGTGTGTGTGTGGGGGGGGGGGTAAATATCAGTGAGTGTGTGTACACAATGAAGGTAAGTGTACACATTGAACTATTTGTATGTTACAGTGTGTCTTCACATGTCCAGTGTGTGTTGACAATGTGTGACACGGGTGTGAATTGTTCAAATAGAAACCATTCACTGTGTCTGAAGAGAATAGTTTCCAGGTTACTGAGGGGACTAACAATGTGCAATGCTGAGGCTCTGACTACAATCTGCTGAGCCTTCTTGTGAATGTGTGTGAGGGAGATTTGCCAGACCGGTCATGCTGTGTCCACCAGTGTAAATGCTGATTGGTGTGTCTGGGCTCAGTCTCAATGTGATGGTTTGATCACAACAGTGAAACTGGAGAGTCCAGCAGGGGGCAGAGCTGAGTCAATCAGACTGCGGTCACGGACAGGTCAGACAGGGGGAGGGGCTCGAAGGACTGGTGTATTATTCTGACAATCCCAGTCACCGCAGTGATACCAGATTTTATCCTCTTTAATGTCATTATTGGAGTATTAATTCCAGAACTACGATGTCAGGATTCAAACTCGTGCATTGGCTTGTTTGTCCAGTGCAAATGGGATCAGGATGCAGTGATTCACCTAACAGACCAGTGAATTGTTTGTATATTGCCCCTGGTTTGGTGTGTTCAAGGGTCTGACATCTCCAGCTGACCATGTGGCAGTGATGAGTCCCAGCAGGTGGGGGTGGTGCCGGAATGAATCTGTATGTTTTACCTCGTTTAATGCTGTCCAAGTGTTCTCCCAATGCTGTGTCGAACAAATAGGGGTGATAGAATTTTTCAACCAGTAGGGCACCGTCTGTCACTGACAATGTCTTGTCTTCCTCAGTGATCCTGTAAATATTATACAGGTGGTTATAAACTGAACATCAGTGATATTTGAACTATTTTACAAATCCATACAGAGTTTCAGTCAAGACCATCTCCTACCTCCTTTTCCGACGAGCTTCCTCCTGAAATAAATAAAACACAGATCTCAATTGTCTGAGACTGACCATCAGCATCCAAACAGCAGGAATCTGAGACAAGTTATTACAAGCTGCTGAAAATTCTCACTTACTCCCACTGACACACATGGAGAAAGAGGGAGACTGAACCATGGGAGATAGTCAAAGGAATGTTTATGAAATTTATACCATAACTGAGAGATGGAACTTACAGGAGAGACTGGACAGGTTGTGTATTTTTATCTGGATACAATGGCAGGAAGGATCAGATGAGGGAATTTTACATTCCAAATGGATTTGATGGGGTGGAATGGAGAAAACATTTCTGCTTGTGTCAGACCAAAAGTCAAAGACAAAACATCAGCTGGTTGTTAATAATGCCACAAAAATGTGGTGAGGAGAGTATCAGAACCACACTCACAGTCTGTGACTGTAACTCGGTGTTACTCTGAGTCTCAGGAGATATTATACGTGGGAATCACAGAAACAACCACCAGCTCAGTGCTCTGATCAGAGTAACTCATTCCCGAGAAGGTTGCAGACTGTCCTGTGATGTACAGATGTTGTGGGATGGGGTTTGGGACAACGACAATGCTGAACAGTCAGGATGTCCACATGGTGGAAATCAGTTTCCAACTACAGTATTTGAGATAAAATGCATCATTTTGTGACTGGGCACTTTTACAGAAACAAATTGAAATCTCTCACCATGAGGAATGTGATATTTTCTTGTTGATCCATCCGTTCCTGTAACTTTGAGATTTCCTCCTGGATAGAATTTAAATTCTCTTGAATCTCTCGAAGATTTTTCTCCATTGGATTCAGAATCCTCTCCTCTTCTTCTCTGAGATCTCGGAGTGCACGCTGCTCTTTCTCAGTGAGAACCCGGCGCAGTTCAGCAAAATGGGATGTGATCTGGGACTGAAGGCTGTGTGACTGTTCCTGTCAATGAAAGGAGAGGCTAGTTTACTATTTGATGCTATTTTTTGTATTTCCTTCTGACATGGAAGGTAACCATTCAGCCCATTAACGCCTCTGCTGGTTCTCAGAACAATCCACTCCATCACATTCCCCCACGTCTCCCTGAAACATATACTCCATCTCTGACCCACTAACCCCGACCTGATTCACAGACCACCCAACGTCACAAGGTTAATTACAGTCGCCAATTTACGGTTTAACCATGCAATGTCGGCTAAAAGGAGGTACTGGATATGGGGAGAACATGCAAACTCCACGCAGACAGCTCCAGGGGTCAGGATCAATCCCAGGTTACTGAAGCTGCGATACTCTGCTATTCTACATTAAAGGGAACAAAACTACACAACAAATTTGTGAATTCTGCTTTGGAAGCCTCACCCGAACTCCAGAAATCTTCTCTTTCTGTTGTTGCTCCATTTCCTCGAAGTTTGATTTCTTTTTTGTGAGAGAGTCTAAGGAAGATTTAACCCGACCCTGGGAATGAGAAAGTAAAGAAATTAGACCAAAATATTCCTTTAGATAAAATTAAAAACCTTTGGGAACAAGATTTGCAGATTTCAATTTCTGAGGACACTTGGAATGAAATTTTTTAAGTTGGTTAATACCTCATCTTTATATGCCCGTTATTCTCTTCTACAATTTAAAGTGGTTCATAGAGCCCATATGTCTAACGATTAGCTGTCTCATTTTTATTCGGATATATCTCCCTATTGTGATAGATGTAATAATGGAGACGCTTGACTAATCAATATGTTTTGGACTTGTCCGAGTCTTAAAAAATATTGAAGGAAGTATTTCAAACTTTTTCGGTGCTTTTTAAAGTAAATTTTAAACGTAATCCTTTGACTGCCTTATTTGGTATTGTTGGAGGAAATTATGTTATCTTGGAGACACATGATTTGTATATTTTGGCCTTTATTTCTCTAATAGCCGGGAGGGCATTGTTGCTTATGTGGAAGGATGCCACTCTGCCTACTCATACTCATTGGTTACATGATGTTATGTCTTGCTTAAATTTAGAGAAGATTCGTTGTTCAATTTCTGAACCTGGACAAGATTTTTTTTAAAACTCTGGGGACCTTTTTTAAATTACTTTCAAAATCTTTGATTTGTTATTAAGTGCAGATGTTGGCTAATAATATGTTTCACTATATGTTAAGGCTTTTTCCTTTTGTTTCTTTTAAGCAAACAGCTGTTTTTTTCTGGTAGTCGGTTTAGATTTTTTGTATAATGAAATTATTTCTTTTCAATTTTATGTTTAAATTTAATCCATATGGATATAGAGCAATTACACATAATCTATGATTTCAGTATATTGTAATCGATATATATCATATATCTTACTGTACCCTGTATTCTTTTATGTAGATATTAATAAAAGTATTGAAAAAGAAAGACCAAAATATTCAACTAAGTAAACAGCTGATCAAAACCTGGTTAGTTTTACCTTGTAGATTTCAGCGGCTTCGTTAACCGGCATGAAGTTGTGAGACTTGTGTTCCCGTGCAGTCGCACAGATCAGGCAGATCAGTGTCTTGTCCGTCTCACAAAACAGCTTCAGTTGCTCCTCATGTTTCTCGCAGTTAAGTTTACTTTCCTTCTCTTTCGGATTCAGGTTTAGTTTTCGAGCTTTCTCAGACAGATTTGCCAAGGCCCGACTGGCCCTGAGGGTGCGGTCTGCAAACTCCTCTCTACATTCCGGGCAGGAGTTTCTCTCCTCCCTTTCCCAACACCGTGTGATACAGGAGCGGCAGAAGTAATGACCACACTCCAGTGACACCGGATCGGTGAAGAAATCCAGGCAGACGGGACAAATTACCTCCTCGGTCCAACTCTCGACCTGTCCTTTCGAAGCCATGTTAACTCCCGGTACTTCCGGGTTCAGGATCCTTTCACTTTCGGGGAGCTGCTGAACGCCTGCGGTACCGCCGCTGTCCACTAGGGGCGCTGCAGTCTCGGGAATGAATGTTGCTTTTCAGTGAAGCAGGAATCGTGTTCATTTCCACAGCAGCGATCAGAAACACATTAAACAAGTCTAACATAGATAAAGCCGCAGAGAAGAGCTTGGTTCAGTCTACGGCAGAACTGAAGGGACAAGTCCTGAAAATATGTTTTAGTGGCCACTACAGAAACCTGGTTGCAAGGTGGAGATGTCTGGGAATTAAATATCCAAGGGTATCAGGTATTACGGACAGATAGGCAGGAAGGCAGAGGAGGTGGGGTGGCGCTCTTGATTAGGGATGAGATCAGGGCGATTGTGAGAGACGATATAAGATCTTCGGAGCAGATCGTTGAAGGGAAAAAAATCATGGTGTTGTCAATTGGCAGTGGCAGAGTTGATTAATCAAGAAGTAACTGAGGCTTGTAAGAACTGAACGGCAGTTGTCATGGGAGGTTTTAACTTCCACATAGATTGGGTGAATCAGGTTGGTCAAGGAAGTCTTGAAGAGGACTTCATAAAATTCATCCGTGATGGCTTTCTTGAGCAGCATGTTAGCGAACCTACAAGGGTAAATGTTTTCTTAGATCTAGTCCTGTGCAGTGAGACAGGTAAGATTAACGATCTTGTAGGCAGGGATCCTCTTGGAAAGAGTGATCATAGTGTGATTGAATTTCGCATTCAAATGGAGGATGAAATAGTTAGATCTAAAGCTAGTGCATTATGCTTTAACAAGGGAGACTACAACGGGATGAGGGAGGAGTTGGCTAATGTGGTTTGGGAGCACAGTCTATTTGGTAGGACAGCTATGGAACAGTGGAATTCTTCCAAATAGATTTTTTCACAGTGCTCAACAAAAGTATATTCCAATCAAAAGTAAGAACAGTAAGCGTGGGGAGAGCCAGCCTTGGATAACTGAGGAAATAAAAGATAGTATCAAATTAAATGCTCATGCGTCCCTTGGAAGATGAGAACGGGAAATTGATATTGGGTGATGAGGAAACGGCTGAGGCATTGGACGACTATTTTGTGTCACTCTTCATGGTGGGGGTCACATCTAATATGCCAAAGACGGATGTTATTGACGAAGTGGGTGGTGAGGACCTCAATAAAATCACCTTCACTAAGGAGATAATGATTCAGAGGGTCTGAAGGTAGGTAAGTCCCCTGGTCCTGATGGGATGCATCCCAGGGTGCTTAAGGAATTGACGGAGGTTATAGTAGACGCGTTGGCAATCATTTATCAAAACTCTCTAGACTCTGGGCAGGTCCTGGTGGACTGGAAGACAGCAAATGTCATGCCACTTTTTAAAGAAGGATGTAGGCAAAAGATGGGCAACTGTAGGTCAGTTAGCTTAACATCTGTAGTCGAGAAAATGCTTGAAACTGTCATTAAGGAAGAAGTAGCAAAACATTTAGAAAGGAGAGGTTCCATTAGACAGACACAGCATGGATTCAGGAAGGGCAGGTCCTGCTTGACAAACTTATTGGAGTTCTTTGAGGACATAATGAGTGCAATGGATAGAGGGGAACAGATGGATGTCGCACACTTGGATTTCCAGAACGCGTTCGATAAGGTGCCGCACAAGAGACTTATAAATAAGGTATGGATGCTTGGAGTCGGAGGAAGTGTATTGGCGTGAATAGTGGATTGGTTAACAAATAGAAGGCAGAGAGTTGGTATAAATGGGTATTTCTCCGGTTGGCAGTCAGTGGTGAGTGGGGTGCCACAGGGGTCAGTGCTGGGCCCACAGCTGTTTACATTGATGATTTGGAAAAAAGGACAGTGTAGTGTAGCAAAATTTGCCAATGACACTAAACTGAGTGGAAAAGCACACTGTACAGAGGACGTGGAGAATCTGCAGAGGGATATAGATAGGTTATGTGAGTGTGCCAAAGTCTGGCATATTGAATACAATGTTGGTAAATGCGAGATCATCCACTTTGGAAGGAATAATAGAAGAGCAGATTATTATTTAAATGGTGAAAGATTGCAGCATGCTGCTGTGCAGAGGGACTTGGGAGTGCTTGTTCATGAATCGCAAAAAGTTGGCTTGCAGGTACAACAGGTTATTTAGAAGGCAAACAGAATGTTGGCCTTCATTGCCAGAGGGATTGGATTCAAGAGCAGTGAGATCATGCTGCAATTATACAGGGTCCTGGAGAGGATGCACCTGGAGTACTGTGTGCAGTCCAGGTCACCATACTTGAGGAAGGATATACTGTCTTCGGAACCAGTGCAGAGGGGGTTCACCAGGTTGATTCTGGGGATGAAGGGGTTAACCTATGAGGAGAGATTGAGTCACCTGGGACTATATTCTCTGGAGTTCAGAAGAATAAGAGAAAATCTTCAAAATTTCAAAAATCTTCAAAACATTCAAAATTTTGAAAGGGATAGATAAGATAGAAGTAGGAAAGTTGTTTTCATTGGTAGGTGAGACTAGAACTAGGGGGCATTGCCTCAAGATTCAGGGAGAAGATTTAGGACAGAGATGAGGAGAAACTGTTTTTCCCAGAGAGTGGTGAATCTGTGGAATTCTCTGACCAGGAAGCAGTTGAGGCTTCTTCACTAAATATATTTAGGATGGAGTTAGGTAGGTTTTTACACAGCAAAGGAATTAAGGTTAAGGAAGTCGAGGTTATGGGGGAAAGGCAGGTAGATGGAGCTGAGTTTATGGACAGATTAGCCATGATCTTATTGAATGGTGGGGCAGACTCGATGGGCAGAATGGCCTCCTCCTGCTCTGATTCCTTACGTTCTCATGAAGAGAGAGACACAGAGACTGTAGATGCAGGAATCTGGACGGAACTCAGAGGGTCAGACAGCATTTGAGGAGAAAAATGGACAGAAGATATTCCGGGTTGAGGCAGTTCAGGTGATGGATCTCAAACCGAAATGTCGATTGTCCATTTCTCTGTACAGATGCTGCATTAGGCTGCCCCTTGGTGTTCCTCCAAAAGCTCGTTTTGTTTAGTTTGAGGACTGAAGATAGTCAGAGGTGTTAAAACGGCGGTGAAAGGTAAATTTATAGCAACTATTAAATCAGTTAATAGTATGAAACACGGGATGTGGAGAGAATCTGCTGTGAGGAGACTGATGCTGTGCTGATGACAAAGATGTGGCTGCAGGAATCACCACAGGACTGGACATTGTACGTCACAGTGTGGAAAACATTCAACTCCTGATTTCCATTTCCCTTCTTGACTTCACCACTAAACTCTAAACGTCCAGTCTCGCTTGTTCTGAACAGGGCCTTCTTCCTAAATTTTGTGTGTGTTGAATGATAAGAATTATTTGTTTCTGTTCTGCAACTACTGCAGACTTTTGATTTTTCTATCCGTATTGTATTTGTGTTGGCTCTAATGAGGTGTTTTCTTGTGGCCTTGAACACGTGTGCAGCTTCTGCTTTATCTGTGAATGCATATGTGAATACCCTGAGTTGAATCAGAAAATGACACAGACTGAATCTTAAATATCATTTTCTTTTTACCCTGCGCGGCCAGCAGGTGGCGGGATTGCTCCAGTTATTCGCTCTCACTCTCTGCTTTCACCCAGTCGGGACCGAGTGTGTCAACAGATGCCAAGTGCACACTCGCCGCTCCCCACTGTCCAGCAGGAGTTGTGGGGATTTACTCTGGTACCCCCCCCCCCCACCCACTGGTCCTTACCAGGGAGGGAGAATCACAGACTGAGGGTATCACAATCGAAACCCTCTTATTTCCTTGGCTGTGTAATGCTACGTAACCCGTAACTGGGTGTCAGACCAGCAAAGATAGAAGTATCCGTTGGAGTCTAGTGGTACTATATTCAAAAGTGTTTATTAGTAAAGTAAGCAAAACAATACCAATAATGCAAATATACATATAACACCAGTTAGCAATGATAAACCTAAAAGTGTAGGAATAATAATAAGTTATAATAAACAAGCTCTATCGATGTCTAGGGGTAAATGAATTGTCATAAAAAAGTATAAAGTTCAGTTCAGTTCATGCACTGAGGAAGGTATAGTTGTGTGGTAATCGTTGGAGAGAGAGAGCGAGCGAGATGTAACAGCTGCAGCAGGCAAACCTTTCTGTGGCTTTTTGATTCCGTTGTACCGTTGTGGTCATTTGGTTATGACCCCTCCGTCTTTCAGCTAGACCGTTCTTCTGTGGTGGACTCGTCACTCTGGCATGAGTGGACACACACATAAGTCCCCACCGGTCCTGCCGTTACACTAAGAGTTTTACTGACCGATCTCCTGGTTTGGTCTCCGAAGCCCCCACCTTTCTGTGGGTTCACAACCCTCAGTCAGGGTCCACTGGTGTGGCTGAGGGGTGTCTCTCCAGACCTGTCTTTTATCTCTACTAATGGAGTCCCAGCTATCCATCAACTCTGAATGACTGTGTCCATCAAATCAGGCCACTCCTGCAGTCTCCTGAGGAATGTTAACGAGCAAAATAATGTCCTTGTAGCGGAAAGGTAAACAATCCAGGAAGAGTCACAATACAATAAATCAGCAGCTACCCTCTCTCTTATCTGTAACAGATGTTTTTGCCTGTGTTTCGTCTCTCTCTCTCCTATGAGGAGCATAGCAACAGAAATAGTTCATGGTTCTCAGGGAGGAGGATGGTTAACTCTGCACCCCATTATTCATCAGGTCTGTTCATCACTCATAACAGTAAGTCTCGGGAAGATACTGTCTGCTCCCGTCAAACTTGTGAGATTGAGTCGAGTCTCCCACCCCAAACCCGGGTTTGTGTGGATGCTGTGTAATTTGCTGCCCTGTTAGATATTAGTGCCATGGAGTAACAGACAGTACACTGCATTCGAATAAAGGAGATATATTGATGAATCTTATCTTAACTAAAGGGTTAGTAAAGAAAAACTAATTAAAATAGCCCTTCTCTTTTTGTTTTCCAAATGGCAGTCAAATGTTCACAAGTTTGTGCTCAACGTTTCACCATATTCACCGATCCTCAATCGGTCTCGGCACCGGACCATCGAATCACGGTCCCGCACCGGATCGAATCTCACGACCTGATCTCTCCAGCATCTTCTCTCTTCATCTACCGCCGAACAAAAGCCCCAAGCCCAACTTCAGTGTCCCTCACCAGAGAAACCTCCCCTAGTTCCACCATCCTGACTGGATGACACACATTCCTCACCATCCCTTATCTTGAACAATGAGCCGAACAGGCTGAGAGCAGAACAGACGGATCTCACAGAGCTGCTGAATGAAATACCTACCGCAGAACAGGAAAAACGTGACCCAGGGCGTTACACAAGGTACAGAAGTCTGGGAACACGGTGACTCAGCAGCTGTCGAGGGAAAAGTCAGTAACAGCTGACACAGGCATTACAGACAGTCAGAGTCTCTTTATCCTCAGCGTGGGTAAGTCAGATAGTACAGGGAGTAAATATAAGGTGAGAGGAGAAGGTTTAAAGCAGATTGATGAGGCGAGTTTATTTTTTACACAGAGAATGGTCAGTGTAGGTGCCTATGTTGTCAGGAGGTGGTGGAAGCAGATACAACAACAACATTTCAGTGGCATTTAGACAGACACATGAACAGACAGGGAATGGAGGGTTGTGGACCACGTACAGGCAGATGGGATGAGATTGAATTGGCACAATGTTCAGCACAGACTTGTGGGCCGAATGGCCTGTTCCTGTGCTGTATTGTCCAATGTTCTATGTTCAGCAGTTGTGGATGCAGCAGTCAACAACAACAACCAGTATTTAGGTACAGTCGCTGTGTAAATGCAGTAAAGTTTCCCGGGTGCTTACAGAGACGTGTTTCTCACTGGATACAAAAACAATGAATACAACAAACTCTGCATCCTGTTACATGTAACACAGCTGATACACACTGGTTGTCTGCCCTGTTTGTGCAATCTTTCATTGATTCTATTGTGATTGTTGGATTTATTGAGTATGCCCACAAGAAAATGAATCTCAGGTTTGTATATGGTGACATATATGTGGTTTGATAATAAATTTACTTTGAATTTTGGACTGAATACAGTGAACATGGGGGATAGAGGATGTTCTACACAGAGTGCATTGGTTACCCCTGTGTAATCCAACAGCCTGAAGTCCAAAATATTAAACGGCACAAGTGTAGATACGTGTATTAAGAAATAGCAGCAGATGTGGCTATTTGGCCCTTTGTGTCTGTCCTGTCCTTCACTCAGAACATCTGACCTTTGACCTCAGAGCCACTTTCCTGCACCATCCCCATCATCACGGAGCCCCAGAAATCCAGAAACCTTGTGAAGAGAATTCCAGAGTTTCACTGCATTCTGGGTGAGGAAATTTCTCATCTCAGTCCTGTTATTCTGAGTCCGTGACTCTGATTCTACACGCCAGGCGGGTGAAACATCATTCCTGCCTCTGCTTTGTCAATACCCTGAGAGACTGTGTCTGCCTCACTCACACCACCTCTTATTTTTCTAACTTTGAGACAGTGTCTCTCTGAGGACACTAGTAGAGGATAAAGCTTTAAAGTGAGAGGGTCAAAGTTGAAACAGGGTGTTATGTTTCAGGACATTACTATTCTCCTCACTGAAACCCCCAGCTTCAAACTGATCCGTCAAGGGATGCATCACTAATTACTCTTTTTCTTCCAACAGATTCACAGAATCTGCTAAATAATCTTGTGTCTTCTTTTTGCCCTCCCGATTCCTCTCTTCAGTGTACTCCTACATTCCTTCATTTTCACAAGGTAATCACTTCATCCCAGTTACTTTCACCTGACAAACAACTCCATCATTTTCCTGATCAGAGTCTGGATAACCCTCGTCAGCCAGGGTTCCCTCATCCCATCAGTGTTGACCTTCACTCCAACAGGGACATGCTGATCCCGAACCCCTCCAAACTCTCTTCAGGATCCTCACTCACAAGATGACTATTTACTTGGGAACACCCTCCTGTTCCACTCCTCTTACCCCCGGCCCTTTCTATCCTCCCTCAGTTCAGTCTGTCCATTGATCTGAAGAGAAATAGGGAGAGAAAAGTTCCCTTCAGTGTCTGTGTGTGGAGCAAAGAGAGACGAGTGAGGTCTGGTTCCCCTCCTCTGTGGTTACTGTGGAGAAGGGAATGGAAGCTGGGAAATTTAGGGAAGAGAATAAATAGTATTGTCCTGAAACACGACAAACAAGAGGTGATGCTGGAAGCCTTAAACACATAAAGCTGGATGAACTCCTGGGGCTCATCAAGTCTGTCCTCGGACCTTGTGGGGAAACCAAGGAAGAAGTTGCTGGGGCTTTGCTGAGATAATTTGAACATCAAATACTGAACTTTACCCCACACCAACAGCCCCTGTGGCATGAGGTCCTGGGTGAGCTGATACAAAACTGGTTTGTGGTTGGAGGCAGAGGGTGGTAGTGGAGGGTTGTTTTTCACACTGGATGTCGGTGACCAGCGCTGAACCACGGGCATCGTTGCTGCCTCCATTCTGTTTGTTATTCATGTTAGTGAATTTGATGAGATTGTAGGAGCGTGATTAGTAAGTTTGTGGAAGTGAGGCAAGGGGGGAAAAAATGAAAGGGGCCCTGAGGGTAATGTTTACACAGAAAAGGTGGTGGGTGTATCGAACGAGCTGCCAAAGGAGGTGATACTGGCAGGTAACTACACCATTTAAAAGACCTTTTGATAAATGTATGCACATGAAACATAAGACAATAAGAGCATAAGATAAAGGGGCAGAAGTAGCCCATTCAGCCCATCGAGTCTGCTCCACCATTCAATCATGGGCTGATCCAATTCTAGTCATCCCCACTCCCCTGCTTTCACCCCATACCCTTTGATGCCCTGGCTAATCAAAAACCTATCTATCTCTGCCTTAAATACACCCAATGACTTGGCCTCCACAGCTGCTTGTGGCAACAAATTCCACAGATTTACCAACCTTTAACTAAAGTAATTTAGCATCTCTTCTAAAAGGACGTCCCTCAAACCTGGTCATGCCTACTTGTCCTAGAATCTTCTAACATGGGAAATAACTTTGTCATTCCTGCTCTTATATTCTATACCTCTAGAAATGAATGCCCACATTGTATTTGCCTTCTTCACAACCAACTCAAACTGAGCTTAACTTTCAGGGTATTTGCACAAGGACTCCAAAGTCCCTTTGCATCTCTGCATTTAGAATTCTCTCTCCATCTAAATGATAATCTTCCCATTTATTGCTTCCACCAAAGTTTATGACCATACACTTTCCAGCATTATATATCATTTGCCACGTCTTTACCCATTCCCCTAGACTATCTAAGTCTGTCTGCAGACTACCTGTTTCCTCAACACTACTGGCTCCTCCACCTATCTTTGTATCATTGGCAAATTTAACCAGAAATTTATTAATACTGCAGTCTAAATCATTGATATTCATTGTAAGAAGCAGCGGTCCCAACACCGACCCCTGTGGAACTCCACTGGTAACCGGCAGCCAGCCAGAATAGGTTCCCTTTATTCCCCCTCTCTGATTTCCGTCAATCAGCCGATGCTCCACCCATGCTAGTAACTTCCTGGTAATAACATGGGCTTTTACCTTGCTAAGCAGGCTCCTGTGCGGCACCTTGTCAAAGGCCTTCTGAAAAGCATAGTTCACCATGCCTACTGCATCTCCTTTGTCTACCCTGCTTGTAATTTCCTCAAAGAATTGCAGTAGATTCATCAGATAGGATTTTCCTTTCAGGAAACCATGCTGGTTTTTGTCTATCTTGTCATGTGCCTCCAGGTATTCTGTAATCTCATCCCTGCCAACCAATTCCAACAAATTCACAACCACTGACATCAGGCTAACATGTCTCTCATTTCCTTTCAGCCACCCTCCACGCTTCTTAAATAGCAGAGTAACATTTGCAATTTTCCAGTCATCTGGTACAATGTCAGAATCTACCCAATTCTTGAAAGATCATTGCCTTCACAATCTCTCCAGCTACTTCCTTCAGAAGCAGAGACAGCATTCCATCAGGTCCAGGAGATTTATCCACCCTCAGACCATTGAGCTTCCTGAGCACCTTCTCAGTTGTAATTTTCACCGCACAAACTTCACTTCCCTGACACTCTTGAATATCCGGTATACTGCAGATATCTTCCACTGTGAAGACTGATGTAAAATACTCATTCAGTTCCTCTGCCATCTCTGCATTTCTCATTACAAAATCTCCAGCATCATTTTCTATTGATCCTATATCTACCCTCAACTCTCTTTTATATACTTAGAAACGCTTTTCGTATCTTCTTTGATATTAGTCACCAGCTTCCTCTCATAATTCATCTTTTCCTTCTGAATGACCTTCTCAGCTTCTTTCTGCAAGTTTTTAAAAGCTCCCTAATCCTCTGTCTTCCCACTATTTTTGGCTTTCTTTTGCCTTTACTTTGGCTCTGACTTCACTTGTCAGCCAAGGTAATGTCCCTCTTCCCTTTGAAAATTTCTTCTTATTCGGAATATATCTGTCTGGCACTTTCCTCATTTTCCACAGAAACTCCAGCCATTGCTGCTCTGCTAAGTTAAATATGTCACCAGGACCAGGTGAGATATACCCCAGGCTACTATGGGAAGCGAGGAAGGAGACTGTTGCGCCTCTTGCAATAATCTTTGCATCATCAGTAGGGATGGAAATAGGACCGAACAATTGGAGGGTTGCAAATGTTCCCATATTCAAGAAATGGAGTAGAGATAACCTAGAAAATTATAGCCCAATGAGCCTGACTTCAGTGGTGGGCAAGTTGTGGAGGAGTGTCCTGAGAGGCAGGACTTCTATGCATTTGGAGTTACATGATCTGATTAGGGATAGTCAACATGGTTTTGTCAAGGGCAGATCGTCCCTTATGAGCCTGATTGAATTTTTTGAGGATGTAACAAAACACATTGATGGCAGTAGAGCAGTGTATGTAGTGTATTAGATTTCAGTGAGGCATTTGATAAGGTTCCCCATTCTAGGCTCCTTCAGAGAGTAAGGAGGTATGGACTCCAAGGAGATCTTGCTTTATAGATCCAGAATTGGCTTGCCCACAGAAGGCAAAGAGTGGTTGTAGATGGTTCATATTCTGCATGGAGGTCCGCAGGGTGTTCCACAGGGATCTGTTTTGGGACCCCTCCTCTTTGTGATTTTTATAAATAACCTGGTGAAGTAGTGGTAGAAGGTTGAGTTAGTAAGTTTGCTGATGACACAAAGGTTGGGGGTGTTGTGGATTGTCTGGAGGGTTGTTGGAGGTTACAGCGGGACATAGATGGGATGCAGAACTGCACTGAGAAGTGGCAGATGGACTTCAACCCAAATAAGTGTGAAGTGGTTCATTTTGGTAGGTCCAATCTGAAGAACGAATATAATATAAATGGTAAGACTCTTGGCAGTGTGGAGGATCTGAGAGATCGTGGGATCCATGTGAATTGGACACACAAAGCTGCTGCGCAGGTTGACGTGTTCTTAAAAGGTGTATTGTGTGTTGGCATTGATTAGACGTGGGATTGAGTTCTAGAGGTGTGAGGTGTTCTAACGTCTATAAAAGAGCTCGGTCAGATCCCACTTAGAATCCTGCTTTCAGTTCTGGTCACCTCGCTACAGGAAATATGTGGATGCTATAGAGAGAGTGAAGAGGAGGTTTACAAGGATGCTGCCTGAATTGGAGGGCGTACCTTATAAGAATAGATTGAATGCACTTGGCCCTTCCTCCTTGGAGTGACGGAGGATAAGAGGTGTATAAGATGATGAGGGGCATTGATTGTGTTGATGGCCAGAGGCTTTTCCCCAGGGCTGAACGGATACAACGAGGCAGCATAGTTTTAAGGTGCTTGCAAATAAGTACAGGGGAGAAATCAGGGGTAAGTTTTTTTTACGCAGAGTGCCGGGCGAGTGGAAAGGGCTGCCAGTGGCGGTGGTGGAAGCGGATACAATAGGGTCTTTTAAGAGCCTCTTAGACAGGTACATGGAGCTTAGCAAAATAGCGGGCTATGCACCAGGGAAGTTCTAGGCAGTTAATAGAGTTGGTTACATCGTAGGCACAACGTTGTGGGCCGAAAGGCCTGCAATGTGCTGTAAATTTATATGTTCTGTGTTCTATCCCACAATCTGTTTGACTCACTGTCACCAGGAGGACCAGAACTGCCAGACTGGGTAACAATTTCTACACTCGGGCCTTGTAACTAGGGCAGCGAACTGTTTGTGTCACAAGCACGGATTCGGCAATTGCACCCGTAAATATGCACGCGTCAGCTAATTATTTTTCATTGTGATAGTATTTAACTCCATTCATTCTGAGGTAGTAAGCGTCGAGACTTGGACACAGCTACGCCTCGTTATCTGCATACCTCCTTGCTTCGTAAATTGGATTGTCGAGTCAACTGATTCTGGAGACGAGCGGCTTTCGGTTTATTCTTTGTTGCTCTTTTTAGCGGCTTCGTTTTCCATTTGAGTGTTTTACTCGACGTCCCTGTATGGCCTAGCGGTTATTGTTTTCTTTTCCCCCTTTAAGATTGTTCGCATTGAACTCTGTGAACTATCGACCGGCGTCAGTGTCTCTCACTCCACACTTGGGCCATAACCGAACCTGGTGACAGCAAGTCACGCAAAGATGAAGCCAGCGGAGAGAGAGCAGCTGATCTTGGTCATTGGCCAGAGTGATTGGTCCAGGCAACAGTGTTCCTATCTATGAACTCTTGCCTCTGTCGCCAGTCTGACAGAAGGTTCTTGCCAAGTAATGGACCCAGTTAAGTTTGAACAGTGGCGTTTTGATATTGGTGGCTTGAGGAGAGGGTGTCTTTGTTCTCAGTGCATGTCCTGCCTCTACATTCCGACACTTCCAAGTCTCCAGACAGAGCTTCTCTGGTCTGCGTTGAGTTTCTCCGGTATCCATTCCAAGCTTTGCAAGTCATAAGTACTCAGATTCCCAGCTTTGCGGTCCCGTGACTCAGTTCTGCATAACAAATGAGCGCTTCAGGCAAGTTTATCAACTGATTCAAAATCGCGAGTGTGGGTTCTGGAAGAGCCCTACTCTAAAAGCTGATTCCTGGCTGGAGTGGGCAAGCACACAAGGAAAGTACCCTATCAGGAGTATTTTAACCCCTTGGTGGAAGTCATGATACAGACTGGAAAAATTGAACTTTCATGTAGCAAATTAAACAGATCGACAGAGAGCCACGTGGCTTAGCGATGAAAGAAAGCTGTCTCTGCCGACTTGATCTGTAAAACTAGAAGTATATCCTAACTGTCTCCGGGGGAAACTGTGAAAGATAGAACACTCATCAAGATTTGAAAAGGTCCCTTCTCTAGGTTTCAAGGTTTCCCAAGGAGTTTCCTCTATGTTCCCTGGGTTTACTTTTTTCCGATCGCTTCCAAGGCTTAATGTGTTTAAGGTTTTTCAATGTCCTCCATCTCGGACTCCCAAAGCTCCCACTCGTCCCCGCCCGATGTTTCTTGATCTCCGTCTGTTCAGGTACCCAGGCCCCTCGGGATTCCCTGGTCTCTCAGTCTGTTGGGGTTCCCATGCCTCACTCAAGCAGGGAGAGGTGTTCTGTAGTTCTCCAGGCCTGTGCAGGGCATCAGAGCTTTTGGGCTCTGGAATTTTCAGAGCACCTGAACTGGTTAATTTGTACTTAACAGCTATGAATGGTTTTAGAGTTCCGTGTGTTTTTCTCAAGCGACTCATCTTTGTAATGCGGTGTCCTGGTGCTTTCTGTTTAAGTTTAAGTTTATTTTGTTTATTTTGATAAGTTCAGATTCCGTGTCTGTTTTATTCTTGAAAGAGTTCCCGGATTAACTGTCGGGTCAACTGACTCTGAAGACGAGCGGGATTCGTTTTATTCTCAGTTGCTCTTTTCAGCCGCAGTGTCGGCTTCGTTTTCCATTTGAGTGTTTTACTCAACGGCCCGGTTTGGTCTAGTGTTCATTGTTTTCTTTTTCCCTTTAACATACTTCGCATTAAAGTCTGAAATATTGACCAGCTTCAGTGTCTCTCAATCCACACTTGGCCATATCAGAACCCGGTGACAGTTTGCCTGCGCAACACACCTCACACGCCTTTTCATTAGTTTGTTACTTATTTGTGGCAATATTTTGGTTTTTTGATAATATTTTGTTTTTGTTGTGTCTGATATGTTTTCTAGGTGCTCCATGGTCCGGAGGAACATTGTTTCGTTTGCTTGTGTAACTTTGGTAACGATAAAGTTGACCTTGATAATGGCTGATTTACGTTCCCTGTCAAACCCTGTTCATATGTCTCTCACTGTAATGTTTGCCAACCTCGCTAACCTTTCAACCTGCACTCAAAATATAACCAATGGCTTGGCATCAGTGGCAATAAATTCCTCCAGTCATAGACTCTCCCACTATTGGAAACATCCTCTTGCCATTCACTCTCTCTACCTTTCAATATTCGGAAGGTTTCGGTGAGATTCCCCTCCCTCCGCCCACCCATTCCTCTCAAGTCCAGGGAGTATAGGACCAGAATTGTCAAATGCTTCTCATATATTAATCCTTTCATCCCCGGATCAATTTTCTGAAGCTCCTCTGGACCCTCTCCAATGCTAGCACGCCCTTTCTTAAATTTAACGTCCAAAACTGCTAGTACTCCAAATTCTGTTGAACCAATAACTTACTTAGGCTCAGCATTACAGTAGATCCTCAATTTTATATTCCAATCCTCTGAAAATGAATGCCAACATTGCATTTGCCTTCCTAACTACCGACTCAACCTCCAAGTTATCTTTAGGGAAATCTGCACAAGGACTCTCGGGTCCCTTGGCACCTCTGATTTCTGAATTTGCTCTCCATCTACAAAATCAACTCTGCCTTGTTTCAAGTGAAGATAAGAGCAGCTTTATTGCTGAAATTGAAACACACTTTGAAATGCATTGCTTCCGTACACAACCAACACAGTCCGAGGATGTACTGGGGGCAGCCCGCAAGTGTTGCCATGCTATGGAGCTCACATAGTATAGTGACCCTGACCTGCACGTGTGCAGATGCTGGGAGGAAACCGGAGTACCTGAAGGAAACTTGTGGCCACACGAGACTGTATGAAGTCTGCACAGACAGTACCAGGATTTACACCATGATGGTTAGTGCTGTGTAGCATTACGGTGGCTGTTATACGACCGTGCAACCAGAACACCTCATGTTTGTAACATGTGTTCCTGCTCTTTGGCACTCACCTTTACCAGAAAGTCATCCACAGCTCCAGGAGTTGGTTCCACAGCAGGATAAGATTGGGTAAGCAGGGGTGAACCTGGTACCAAGCAAAATCAGCCTTTGGACAGAGGTGGTGGATAATCAGGAAGTAGATGAATTCTTACTTGGATGTGAGGAGGGGGAGTGTGTGCGGAGTTGCTATTTTGTGGGGTTTCCTGCTTCAGATTGAGACATATTTACCATCCCAACAAAGCAATGATGTGAGTAGAACTCCGAGATGAACCCACAACCATCTCAGAGATACCCTCTGACCACAGTTTCAACTTTTATGCCGTTTCTTGGCTCAACTGAGGACGTGAAAGGAAAAAGGCAGAATTCTCGCTGACTTTGTCAGCCAATCCAAGCAAGGCGCCCAGAGGACCACAATATTCAAAATCCCACCTGCAGCTGATCTCACAAAATAAAAGTTCAAATGAGTTCAAGTCACTTTCAGTGAGGGATGACCAGCAAAAATTCAAACTATTTTCCACATGGTCGGGCAGTAAAGTGTCAAACATTAAACCACACAAACCAGAGACAGAATGAGAGTACTTTGAGGAGACTATTCAGCCCATCAAGATTGATCAGATGTTTATCAGATCAGGGTCAAACAGGATGTGTCTTGGCTTGATACAGGAACTGTCCTGCCTGAGACTGCAGGGAGTTATGGACACAGTTCAGCACATCTCAGAGAGCATCCTCTCCTCCATGGACTCTGTCTACACTTCTCACTGCCTCAGTAATCAAAGCCCCAGCACTCCCTGGACATTCTGTCTTCACCCGATTCCCCTCGGGCAGGAGATATAGAAAGCCTGAAAGCATGTACCACCAGGCTCCAGCACAGCTTCAATCCTTATTCTGAATGTCGCCCCTTCTGAGCCTCCTGTATGATGCTGCCAAGATTGGATACAGCAGCCATCCCAGAGACAACAAAAGGTGTTTTTGTTTTTTTTTTAACACCTCTTTTACGATACAAGACAATACGGTGAATGAAGAACTTCAAGTATTAAAGGTCTACGCCATCGATGAGCTGCTCGTTGATGAACGAGCTGGACTTGGTGTTACTGTCCTCTATAGAAAGGCACAGGAGTCAGTGCGTGAAGGTGGCATGCAATCAAACAATGAGCAGTTGGCTTAAACAGTTTTCTTGTGATCACAAGACCCTGCTAAACATTGGTAATGCAAAATACTGCAAAGTCATTTTCCTTGTTTATTGGGGAGACAGATGGCAGAGGAGCTGTGTGGCCTCAGCTGTGGCGATGACTAGGCCTCAAGCCGCGGGCATGCATGTTGCAGAAATCCAGAAGAGGAGACACCAGAGGCAATGTGGCGCAGTGTCCATGTTCGGTTGCAGGCTGGCCCTCCCATCAGAGCTGCCCTTCAGTGTTCGCTCGGTGGAAGACAAGCTATTTTGTGTGTGTGCCTGTGTACATTTGTCTGCAGACTGCAGAGATCTGCTTGTTCTTGCCGATAGCACCGATGCACCATTATTACTATAGATTCTGCAGAATGTATTGGCTAGCTACATCATGGTTTGGAATGGAAACACTAACTTCCAAGAATAGCAAATCCGACACTAAGTAGTGGCTATGGTCCAGACCATTGTGGCTGAAGTCCTCACACTACTGAGCACATACCGGGAGCGCTATCACATGAAAGAAGCATCCATCATCAAGGACCCCAACCACCCAGGGCATCCGATCCACTGCCATCAGGAACAACATCATCAGGTTGAGGAACAGGTATTACCCTTCAACCATCAATAATTATTTTTATTTCTTTTTGTATTTGCAGGGTTTGCTGTCTTTTGTACACTGGCTGCTGTCCGTCCTGTTGGGTGTGGTCTTTCATTGATTCTATTATGTTTCCTGGATTTATTGACTAGTCTCAAGAGTGTATGTAGTGACATATACATACTTTGAACTTTGCATTTACAAGACATGTCATTCAGGGACTATGGGCTCTGTGTGTATGCATGTGTGAATGTATGCTTAATGCTTTCTTATATGTGCTAAGTTTGCTGTGAATGACTGTTAGTACCCCAGAGGAACTGTTTCATTTGGCTGTATTCATATAACCATATAACAATTACAGCACAGAAACAGGCCACCTCGGCCCTTCTAGTCCGTGCCAAACTTTTACTCTCACCTAGTCCCACTGACCCGCACTCAGCCCATAACCCTCCATTCCTTTCCTGTCCATATAGCTATCCAATTTTGCTTTAAATGACAATACCGAACCTGCCTCTACCACTTCTACTGGAAGCTCGTTCCACACAGCTACCACTCTCTAAGTAAAGAAGTTCCCCCTCGTGTTACCCCTAAACGTTTGCCCCTTAGCTCTTAAATCATGTCTTCTTGTTTGAATCTCCCCTACTCTCAATGGAAAAAGCCTATCCATATCAACTCTATCTATCCACCTCATAATTTTAAATACCTCTATCAAGTCCCCCCTCAATGTTCTACGCTCCAAAGAATAAAGACCTAACTTGTTCAACCTTTCTCTGTAACTTAGGTGCTGAAACCCAGGTAACTTTCTAGTAAATCTCCTCTGTACTCTCTCTCTATTTTGTTCACATCTTTCCTATAATTCAGTGACCAGAACTGAACACAATACTCCAAATTTGGCCTCACCAATGCCTTGTACAATTTTAACATTACATCCCAACTCCGATACTCAAAGCTCTGATTTATAAAGGCCAGCATACCAAAAGCTTTCTTCACCACCCTATCCACATGAGATTCCACCTTCAGGGAACTATGCACCATTATTCCTAGATCACTCTGTTCTACTGCATTCTTCAATGCCCTACCATTTACCATGCATGTCCTATTTTGATTATTCCTACCAAAATGTAGCACCTCACATTTATCAGCATTAAACTCCATCTGCCATCGTTCAGCCCACTCTTCTAACTGGCCGAAATCTTTCTGCAAGCTTTGAAAACCTACTTCATTATAATTCATGGGTATTCATGTAGGGTTGAATGATAATTAAACCTGTCCTGATGAAGGGTCTCAGTGCGATCCGTTGACTGTTTATTTCCCTCCATGGATGCTGACTGACCAGCTGGGTCCCTCAGTCATCTCCAGACAGTGGTGTGAAACCGTGGTGAAATACCCGTTTATATACGTATTCAATTATTTAATGGCATGAAACTGGGGATGTGGAGACACTATTGTGAAGAGCCAGGCTCCATGGTATTTGGACATCCGTCTGAAATGCATCATGTTCCATTGAATCCTATGGAAATGAGGAATGTAACACCCATAGTGTGGGTCCTCCATTGACCTGCTCCTGCTGGACTGCCTAATGGTGACACAGTTGTTGACTGATCCTGACAGACTTGCACCACACGGGATTGAGGCTCGTCTTAACTCCAAGGTAGAAGTAGTGTAATTTCTCCTTCCAACCTTGCTGATTGCCCCATACTCCCTGCTGCCAATATCCTCTAGCCTCCATTCAATTATCTGTCCAGCATCTCCCCCGATCACCTGGTCTCTGGTTAGTAACAGTTGGTTAATCTTCCAGTCTCACCTGTCAGCTACCTGACATCCCTCACTGCACAAATGATCCTTTTGTTTCCCTTTTCCAATTACCTGACTCTCCCCAAAAAAATCACCAAATATCTCCATTTGCTGTAACACATTCCCACCTTTCCAGACATGCTCTCATTATCCCCTGACAAACTCCCAAGGACCTGACTGATCCAGCTTTTCCAATCATATGAATGGACCTATCCCAACACCCTGAGTATTTCCCTGTTGGTCTCTCCAATCCCTGCACAACTCTCTCCCAAAAAACCCCACTTATACTAAGCCTACAGTGTGGCTCCCACATTAGTCTCATTAGTCACCTCAGCTGAGATACTGTTGGAGAAGATGGTGTGTTTCCACGTGTAAGGATAGAGTTCATTGTGCTTTCTCCTTCGGCCATGCCAAAATAAAATGTAAGTTCAAAGGCAAAATGGAGTCAGGTTGGGATGTGGTAACGGCCTGTTTTCCCTCACATTGACCAATGTCTTGTCTCTTTTGAATGCACATCATGAAGATGAAATACCGATGAAGAATGTTTTCCTCCTTACAGACAGGTTGTATCCTTCTTCCAAAATTCTGTGTCTGGGATGAAGGTCATAAGAGATAAGAGGGTTCAGCTGGAACCATCAAGGTGTGGATAAATACTGGGGTGATAATTATGTTATGCTTTGATGGTACATTAAATGGTATAAAAAGGATGTATTTCCTTTGTGCAACTGGAGGCTACATCACCAGTTAGTGATGAGAGTGAGCCAGAGAGACTGAGGGTGGGAGAGAGATAGTGAAAGGGAGAGAGAAGACAGGGAGAAAAGACACGCGCGTACACAACCTTGAACACGTGTGCAACATCTCCTTTGTTTGTCAATGTATGTGTGAATACCCTGAGCTGAATCAGAAAATAACACAGAACGAATCTTAAATGTAATTTTCTTTATACCCTGTGCGGCCAGCAGGGGGCGGAATTGCTCCAGTTATTCGCTCTCACTCTCCGCTTTCACCCAGTCGGGACGGAGTGTGTCAACAGATGCCAAGTGCACACTCGCCACTCCCCACTGTCCAGCAGGAGTTGTGGGGAATTACTCTGGTACACGCCCCCGTCTCCTTATCAGGGAGGGAGCACTGTGATGGGATTACAAGGTCCGGGAACACGGTTAACCATATAACAATTACAGCACGGAAACAGGCCATCTTGGCCCTCTGGTCCGTGCCGAACTCTTAATCTCACCTAGTCCCACCTACCCGCACTCAGCCCATAACCCTCCACTCCTTTCCTGTCCATATACCTATCCAATTTTACTTTAAATGACAATACCAAACCTGCCTCTACCACTTCTACTGGAAGCTCGTTCCACACAGCTACCACTCTCTGAGTAAAGAAGTTCCCCCTCATGTTACCCTTAAACTTTTTGCCCCCAACTCTCTCAACTTATGTCCTCTTGTTTGAATATCCCTACTCTCAATGGAAAAAGCCTATCCACGTCAACTCTATCCCTCTCATAATTTTTATACCTCTATCAAGTCCGCCCCCACCCCCCCAACCTTCTATGCTCCAAAGAATAAAGACCTAACTTGTTCAACCTTTCCCTGTAACTTAGGTGCTGGAACCCAGGTAACATTCTAGTAAATCTTCTCTGTACTCTCTCTATTTTGTTGATATCTTTCCTATAATTCGGTGACCAGAACTGTACACAATACTCCAAATTCGGCCTTACCAATGCCTTGTACAATTTTAACATTACATCCCAGCTCCTATACTCAATGCTCTGATTTACAAAGGCCACCATACCAAAAGCTTTCTTCACTACCCTATCCACATGAGATTCCACCTTCAGGGAACTATGCACCATTATTCCTAGATCACTCATCATTATCATTCAGTTCTATAGAGCAAAATAACAGTACACAGAATAACATCAAAACCAAACATACATGACTATATTTTAAAATAAAAGCAAAATTCCTACTGCCCTTTTACCTGATATTTTGCTACCATTTTGTTGCTCCGACATTAAAGATCAATGTGCAAATGGAACTGCATCAATATCAAAGTGGGTTGAAAGTACTCCTTCCTAAAAAAAATTAAACTAGCTCCTATGGAGGGTTTGGGATGCTTGCCTCCAAACTGCTAGACGCATTGCAATGTTTTACAACAGCAGAATTTGAACTCCCCTGCCTATGCTCCAAATCTGTACAGAAACCTTATTGCCCACAAGGATAGGCAAATACAACAGAAAGAACGTGCAAAACAGCTTTAACACAAGGACAGTATAGGTGACACCACGACAAGGTCCTCTATCCCTTACAAACACACTGAGGCAGGAAAGGTGTAAAAAGGGACCAGCTGTCAGAGGGCAAACAGGGCAGTTATTTTTATCAAGGAGAGGGCCACACCAATCATATCAAAGAGGCCAAAATCTTATCTACAACAACAGCCAAATCGTAGGAGATGAGGGATGATGTGGGGAGGAAACTGAAGTTCGCATTTCAACCAAACATCTTATTGTGATCCACCGAAGACAAGAAAATCATCGTGACGGAGCTCGCAGTACCCAGGGAGGAAGGACGCAAGGATAGCAGTGCAGGGACAAAGGAAGGCAGACATGGCTACTCCCCGTGGAGATCAGCTGTAGAGAGTTCCCGGAAAGGTCGGCACGGAGGTTGCTGTCTGCTCCGGGCCTCGAGTGAAAAGAGCAAGAACAAAGCAGCTCACAGGATGGGGGAGGAAGCAGAAAGAGCCTCTTGCTGGATATGGAACGGGTGAGAGGAGTTGAGCTGGAAGTCGGGAGCAGTTGGGCAGTAACCTGGTCACCATTGCTGAATTGCCAACTGGAGAGTGTAGTGGTTAACAGTTGAAAAACTATGAAGGTTGGTCAAAATGTAGAACCTCACACCTCTCTGCATTAAACTCCATCTGCCAACATTCAGCCCATTCTTCCAACCGGCACAAATCTCCCTGCAAGCTTTGAAAACCCATCTCATTATCCACAACACCTCCTACCTTAGTATCATCAGCATACTTACTAATCCAATTTACCACCCCATCATCCAGATCATTTATGTATATTACAAACAACATTGGGCCCAAAACAGATCCCTGAGGCACCCCGCTAGTCAGTGGCCTCCATCCCATATAACCATATAACAATCACAGCACGGAAACAGGCCATCTTGGCCCTCCTAGTCCGTGCCCGATAAACAATTATCCACCACTACTCTCCGGCATCTCCCATCTAGCCACTGTTGAATCCATTTTATTACTCCAGCATTAATACCTAACGACTGAACCTTCTTAACTAACCTTCCATGTGGAACTTTGTCAAAGGCCTTGCTGAAGTCCATATAGACTACATCTACTGCCTTACCCTCGTCAACATTCCTTGTAACTTCTTCTAAAAATTCAATAAGGTTTGTCAAACATGACATTCCACGCACAAATCCATGCTGGCTACTCCTAATCAGATCCTGTCTACCCAGCTAATTATAAATACTATCTCTAAGAATACTTTCCATTAATTTACCCACCACTGAATTCAAACTGACAGGTCTATAATTGCTAGGTTTACTTCTAGAATCCTTTTTAAACAATGGAACCACATGAGCAATACGCCAATCCTCCGGCACAATCCCCGTTTCTAATGACATCTGAAAGATCTCCGTCGGAGCTCCTGCTATCTCTACACAAACTTCCCTCGAGGTCCTGGGGAATATCCTGTCAGGACCCGGAGAATTATCCACTCTTAAATTTCTTAAAAGCGCCAGTACTTCCACCTCTTTAATTGTCATAGGTTCCATAACTTCCTTACTTGTTTCCCACACCTTACACAATTCAATATCCTTTTCCTTAGTGAATACTGAAGAGAAGAAATCATTCAAAATCTCTCCCATCTCCCTCGGCTCCACACAAAGCTGACCACCTTGATTCTCTAAGGGACCAATTTTATCCCTCACTATCCTCTTGCTTTTAATATAACTGTAGGTACCTTTCGGATTTACTTTCACCTTATTTGCCAAACCAAGCTCATATCTTCTTTTAGCTTTTCTAATCTCTTCCTTAAGATTCCTTTTACATTCTTTACACTCCTTGAGCAATTCCTTTACTCCATGCTGCCTATATCTATTGTAGACATCCCTCTTTTTCTGAAACAAGTTTCTAATATCCCTTGAAAACCATGGTGCTTTCAAACCTTTAACCTTTCCTTTCAACCTAACAGGAACATAAAGATTCTGTACCCTCATAATTTCACCCTTAAATGATCTCCATTTCTCTATTACATCCTTCCCATAAAACAACTTGACCCAATCCACTCTCTCTAAATCCCTTCGCATCTCCTCTTGCTCTTAATACCATTAGAACAGGATCTTTACCTATATACAGTGGGACACATTGGGACAAGTACATTTTGGCCCAATTATGCAGTTGACCCAATTAGCCAAATTCATGGAAATAGTCAATAAGATGTTAAAAAAAACAAAATGAGTAACAAATTACACATTTAAACAGAATGCAGAACAAATGTTAATATTACTAGTACTACTACAGTACTATAAAACTGTACAAGTTTGTAATAGTTATCGACAGAGGAATTCACCTAGGTATGTAATGAACAAGATCAGTGCAAACACTTAGAGCTACCAACAATTGCATTGTCAAGGTCTTAATTTTCATTGTAAAGATCAAGATGATTGCCAACACCTTCATCATAGTTCCTAACCTGCTGAAATCATTTCATTTTCACTCTAGCCGTTACTGGCACTTCCATGCCTGAATGCTTGAAACCACAGTGAGCCACACAATTGTCTTACTACCTCTTTCTTGCCAATTACCAGTAAGAAAAAATACTGCTTTTGAACAAACACATGGAATTGATATCATTTAAAAACTGTTCACTCCAAGCACGATATAGTGTCTAATGGCCACTCAGGTATGTGTGACTGAGGCTATTTAGCAACAGTCTCCTGAACTGATAAAGCTGCAGTCTCGCAAACAAACAAAGGCAATCCTGGCTATTTTCTCAATTAGTTTTTGTCCTTGAAGAGTGGCTTCAAATAAATGGCCATCATGATTAACCAATGACCTAATTAAACAGAATCCACTGTATTTATAATTTACTTTATTCTTATCTTAGGAAATAGTCCTACTATGGTTATTTCAGCAGCTGTCGAGGAAACAGTCAACAACAACTGACACAGACATGATAGAAGACAGTCAATCTCTTTCTGTTTCTGAATGTCAAATTAATGAAATTACATTTTCCTGTAAATGATCCATACCCTCCATTCCCTGCCTGTTCATCTCCCTGTTTAAATGCCTGTTTGAACTGAAGAATTTCAGAGCTGTAAACTTTGATAATAAAAAGAATCTTTGAACCTCTTCAACATCCCGATTGTGTCTGTTTCCACCACTCCCTATCCCGGTCGTCATTCCAGGAACAAACCACTCATTGTGTCAGGAAACATTCCTTCGACATCCCGATTCCATTTTGAAACTTTACCCTTCACGTGGTGTCCTCAGAGAGATGACACTGACTGGCCAGTCTTATAATTAGAAGAACAGTACAGGTTGGGCAGAATGGCCTGTACAGAATGGCTAGTACAGCCATGTTCAGTGTTCGAAATATCACAGCCAGGGGCCCAGCAATTTCCTCCCTGGATTCCCACCGTGTCAGACAGGACACTGGGTCAGACCCCCAGGTTCATTCAGCTTTATGTGTTTAAGCTGGTCAGACTCCTTTGTAATGTCAGCGTGTTTCAGGACATTATTTCCCTCCCTGAGTTCCCCAGCTTACGTCACCTTCTCCACAGTAAATACAGATGAAAAGTATTTATTTCATGAGATGTCAGGGGTAGTTTTTTTACGCAGAGAGCGGTGAGTGCATGGACTGGGTTGCTGGTGGTGGAGGTGGAAGCGATAGGGTATTTTAAGAGACTCCTGGATGGATGCATGCAGCTCAGAAAAATAGAGGGCTATGGGTATGTTCAGCACAGCTTTGTGGGCCGAAGGGCCTGTACCGTACTGTAGACTTTTTACAGAATCTTTTGTAGAATCTCCTCTATCTTATCTGCTGTAGCTATCTCACACCTCCATTTGGTCTCCTGATTTCCCCCTCTTCATCCCCTCGACTCCTCGATATATTCACCTGATCCCAGCTGCTTTCACCTGACACACAGCTCCATCCTGACCAGAGCCTCAGTGACCCTCGTCAGCCAGGGTTCCCTCTTGCCCTTCACTCTGACAGGGACAGGCTGATCCTGAACCCTTCCTACTCAGTTTTAAAGCCGCTCACTTGCCAGATGTCTGTTTACTGGGGAACATCCTCCTGTTCTACACCTCCATTCATTCCCCGACCCCTTCAATCCTCCCTCAGTTCAGTCTTTTCACTGATCTGAACATCAGAAATAGCAGCGAGGAGGCTGTTCAGCCCGTCACACCTGCTCTCCCATTGAATAAGATCAAAACCACCTCACTGTGCTACAGATGCAAAGGTGTGACAGAAGTGGGGGTGAGAGAGGAGGGGAGTTGTGATGTTGATTAGGGAGAACATCACCACAACACTTATAGAGAGATCCTTGTGGGGAACGGCCAGTGAGAGTTTATTGGTAGGAGTTAGAAATATGGAGATGGTCACTTTGTTGGGATTGTACTATAGGATCCCAAATGTCAGTGAGAATCAGTAGGGAGAATGCAGATAACTGTGTCATGGTCCTGTCTGGCAATTCCCCACCTTGCTATTACCTCAGTAATTGGGCCTCAATCCCCTCGTCTAATTTCCAATCATTCCCTGTTCCACTAATTACACAAACCTTACTCAATCAGGCTCGTAAAGCAAGACCTGCCCTTGACAAAGTCATGACTATCCCTAATCAGATTGTGTCTCTCCAAATGTTCATAAATCCTGCCTCTCAGGATGTTCTCCCACAACTTTCCCAACATTGAAGTCAGATTCACATGCGGCTCCCCAACATCCAGAACACCTTCAAAAGGCAATGCCTCAAAAAGGTGGCATCCATCATTAAGGACCCCTAGCACCGATGGCATGCCCTCTTCTCATTGTTAGCATCAGGGAGAAGGCACGGAGCCTGAGGGTACGCAGTCGACATTTCACGAGCAACTTCTTCCCCTCCACCATCAGATTTCTGAATGGACGATGAACCCATGTACACTTCCTCAGTGTCTTTCTCCCCCTCACTTTTTGCACAATTTATTTCTTTTTTTATATAGAAACTTCTTACAGTAATGTACATGTTTTATTACTGTGTATTGTAAGGTACTGATAACAAAATAACAGATTTCACAACATGTGCCAGTGGTATTAAACCAAATTCTGATTCAGATTCACAGGAACAGGCTGTCTGGACGAGGTCCCAGGTGAGCTGCCCACCTCGATACTACATTAGTTTGTGGTAGGACGCCGAGGGTGGAAGTGGAGGGTAGTTTTGCTGATTGGAGGCCTGTGACCAGTGCTGAGCCGTGAGTTCAGTGCTGTGTCCATCGTTGTTTGTGATTTATATTAATGTTTGGATGACAATGTAAGTGACATTGTTAGTCAGTGTGCAAGAGAATATTTGACGGGGAACTGAAGGGTAACACTCTGACACAAAGGCAGTGGGTGTGTATCGAACGAGCTGTCAGAGAAGGAGGTAGCGGCAGGTACGATGACAACATTTAATAGATACATCGACAGTACATGGATAGGAAAGGTTTAGATGCCATAGACCTCAGGTTTACAGGGATCAGGCCAAATCCAGACCAATGGACAGAACAGCATCTTGGTTAGTTTGAAGAAGTGGGGCCGAAGGGCCTGTTCCCATGCTGTACATCTCAACACAAACTAAACAGAATCAATCTGTCACTCTCCATCAGTCACTTGGGAAACTGGGACATCATGGTCTCCCAATTGTGATGGATTGTGTTCTGTGTGCAGGGCACAGTCTGGACCCAAGGATAGAAATTAAAATATTGCAACACCAGCTGGTATAAATAATGGGATAGGAATGTGTTTTATTTGTACAGTCTGAATTTTCTACTGAATTAACACCAATGAAGATTAACATTTCAAAAAAAAATCAGGCAATAATCAGCTGCACACACAAAATGTTGGTGGAATACAGCAGGCCAGGCAGCATCTATAAGGAGAAGAACTGTCGATGTTTCAGGCCAAGACCCTTCTTCAGGACTAACTTAAAGGAAAGATAGTAAGAGATTTGAAAGTAGGAGGGGGAGAGGGAAATGCAAAATGATAGGAGAAGACCAGTGGGGGTGGGATGAAGCTAAGAGCTGGAAAGGTGATTGGCAAAAGGGATACAGAGCTGGAGAAGGGAAAGGATCATGGAACAGGAGGCCTAAGGAGAAAGAAAGGAGGGGAGAACCAGAGGGAGATGGAGAACAGGCAAAATGAAGGGCAGAGAGAGAACAAAAAGGGGAGGGGGGAAAATAAGCCAATCAGGGATGGGGTAAGAAGGGGAGGAGGGGCATTAACAGAAGTTAGAGAAGTCAATGTTCATGCCATCGGGTTGGAGGCTATACAGACAGGATAAAAGGTGTTGTTCCTCCAACCTGAGTGTGGCTTCATCTTGAAAGTAGAAGAGGCCATGGATAGACATATCAGAATGGGAATGGGATATGGAATTAAGATGTGTGGCCACTGGGAGATCCAGCTTTCTCTGGCGGACAGAGCGTAGGTGTTCAGTGAAACGGTCTCCCAGTCTGCGTCGGGTCTCACCAATATATAAAAGGCCACACCAGGAGTACCGGACGCAGTATACCACACCAGCCGACTCACAGGTGAAGTGTCGCCTCACCTGGAAGGACTGTCTGGGACCCCGAATGGTGGTGAGGGAGGAAATGTAAGGGCAGGTGTAGCAACTCTTACTATCTTTTCTTTCAGTTAGTCCTGATGAAGTGTCTCGGCCCGAAACGTCGACAGTGCTTGTCCCTATAGATGCTGCCTGGCCTGCTGTGTTCTACCAGCGTTTTGTGTGTGTTGCTTGAATTTCCAGTATCTGCAGATTTCCTCGCATTTGCTTAATAATCAACCAGTTAACTTTAAAACAGTTGAGTTTATTCGAAGGGAAATCATTTTGTATGTGGGAGTCGCGATGAGACCACACATGGAACACCCCAGATTCGTTCACATCTGGGTGACCAAATGTAGTTCATGCCTTCAGACTGAGCTTTCAAACTGAAACACAGAGAAAGAATTGGGAGGGTTGAGAGACTGTGGGTATTTATCGCAAGTGGAATTGATAGATACCTTACTGAAATTATATTCAGCCAGTAATGAATCACATAATTGTATCTTTGTGTGTTTTTCATGAAGAATGAAGGTGACATGAGGAGTAAACTGAATGACACTGAAACTGATGACGTGGTGGATAGTGAAGATTGTCTGAAGTTACAACAGGACCTCAATCAGCTGGCAGAAAGAATTCAACACAGAAATGTGAAAAGTGACACATTTTTAGTAGTTAAAACCTGGACAGAAAGTACAGTGGATGTCAGGGCCCTGGGGAGTGTTGTAGAATAGAAATACCCAGGGGAACAAGTACACAGTTCCTGAGAGTAGAGACACAGGTAGACAGTGTAGTGAAGAAGGGGTCTGGTACGCTGGCCTTCATCGATCGGGGATTAAGTACTTGAGATGGTTTGTCGTGTTACAGCTGTACAAGACATTGGGGAGACCACACTCAGAGTACTGGGTGCAGTTCTGGTCACCGAGCTGTAGAAAGGATGACGTTCAGCTGGAATGTGTGCAGACAAGATTCACAGGAATGTTACCGGGGCTCAAGGGCTTCAGGAGAATCTGGATCGACCTGGACTGTTTTCCTGAAGGAAAGGAGACTGAGGGCTGACATTATTGTGATTGATGAAATCCTGCAGGGCAGTGATGAGGTCGATGGTCACAGTCTTTCCTCAGGGGAGGGGAGTCTAAAACTAGAGGATATAGACTTAAGCTCAGAGGGTAAAGATTATCAGGGGACCTGAGTGGCAAATTTTCCACACAGTCGGTGGTCGATAAATGGGATGAGCTGCCGGAGGAAATGGTAGAGGCCGATAGAATTGAAACATTTTTAGGACATTTGGATTGAAACCGTTTAGAGGAATGCTGGTCAAATGGGACGTGCTGAGGAAGCCAGCTTGGTTGTCAGGGACATGTTACGTCGAAGGGCCGGTGTGTGTGCTGTCACCTCCATTAGTCTCATTCGGAAGAGTGGGACCTCACATCAGAGCAGGGCTGTACAGGGGGGAAGTCAGGAAGTTTTCCTGCATCCGTGTTTGAGTAATCCCGGTGTATCCAACACCTCACAATCTTCTGCCGTACCAAGATCCCCCATTTCAGTGTCAAAGACATTTGCCTGACAAGTTAAATAATTGATATTTAATCACGTTGTCACCCTCCTGTTTTACACCTCTATTTATTCCCCAGACCTTCTATCCTCCCTCTGGTCAGTCTGTGCACTGCTCTGAAGAACATCAGAAACCCTTAGCTGCGTCAAAGGGTATCGGGAGAAGGCAGGGTATGGAGATGACAGGAAGAATCAGAGCAGCCCATGATTGAATGGCAGAACACTCAATGTGCTGAATGCCGACTTCTGCTTCTATATTGTCTGGTCTTAAACTGAATATCTGATTCAATGCAGAGACCCCTGTTCTATTTGTCTCGTAAATTAGAGGAATGGCTCCTCATGTCCCACCAGGGTGGCCGGAAACCTGACGGCATCAACATCGATTTCTCAAACTTCTGGTAGTCGCTCCCTCTGTCACTTTTCCTGTTTAATCGTCTCCCTCCTCCTGATCCATCAGACCCATCACCTTAGCTCTTTCCCCTCCTCCTTACACACTCCTCCCGACCCTCTCCATCTGCCCATCACCCACACACTCCTCCCCCACTCTCTCCATCTGCCCATCACCCACACACCCCTCCACAACCTCTCCATCTGCCCATCCCCCACACACTCCTCCCCAACCTCTCCATCTGCCCATCCCCCACACACTCCTCCCCAACCCTCTCCAGCTGCCCATCACCCACATACTCCTCCCCCACTCTCTCCATCTGCCCATCACCCACACACCCCTCCCCAACCTCTCCATCTGCCCATCACCCACACACTCCTCCCCACCCTCTCCAGCTGCCCATCACCCACACACTCCTCCCGACCCTCTCCATCTGCCCATCACCCACACACTCCTCCCGACCCTCTCCATCTGCTCATCACCCACACACTCCTCCCCACCCTCTCCATCTGCTCATCACCCACACACTCCTCCCCACCCTCTCCATCTGCCCATCACCCACACACTCCTCCCCCACTCTCTCCATCTGCCCATCACCCACACACTCCTCCCGACCCTCTCCAGCTGCCCATCACCCACACACTCCTCCCGACCCTCTCCATCTGCCCATCACCCACACACTCCTCCCGACCCTCTCCATCTGCCCATCACCCACACACTCCTCCCGACCCTCTCCAGCTGCCCATCACCCACACACTCCTCCCCACCCTCTCCATCTGACTATCACCCACACACTCCTCCCCACGGTCTCCATCTGCCCATCACCCACACACTCCTCCCCACCCTCTCCATCTGCCCATCTCCCACACACTCCTCCCCACCCTCTCCAGCTGCCCATCACCCACACACTCCTCCCCCACTCTCTCCATCTGCCCATCACCCACACACCCCTCCCCAACCTCTCCATCTGCCCATCACCCACACACTCCTCCCCACCCTCTCCAGCTGCCCATCACCCACACACTCCTCCCGACCCTCTCCATCTGCCCATCACCCACACACTCCTCCCCAACCTCTCCATCTGCCCATCACCCACACACTCCTCCACACCCTCTCCATCTGCCCATCACCCACACACTCCTCCCCACCCTCTCCATCTGCCCATCACCCACACACTCCTCCACACCCTCTCCATCTGCCCATCACCCACACACTCCTCCCCACCCTCTCCATCTGCCCATCACCCACACACTCCTCCCCACCCTCTCCATCTGCCCATCCCCCACACACTCCTCCCCACCCTCTCCATCTGTCGATCACCCACACACTCCTCCCCACCCTCTCCATCTGCCCATCACCCACACACTCCTCCCCACCTTCTCCATCTGCCCATCACCCACACACTCCTCCCCCACCCTCTCCATCTGCCCATCCCCCACACACTCCTCCCCATCCTCCCTTTATTCCAGGCTCCACTTTCCCCTCCTGTGTTCCACACGCCACCCCTTCCTCATCTATTACCCCTCACCTGATCCACCCCTCACCTGCCCATTTCCCTCCATAGATGTTGCCTGACACGCTGGGAGACCCATACCCTTTGTGTGTTACCACCACTACACGTCCCGTTTTCCCAAATTTCACCTTGACCTCCCTCTCCCAGTCAGCACCACCACCACTTGCCCCAGTTACCCTGTCAGTCCCGGGGGACTTTAGCACCCGGGGGAGCCGGGGAGCTCAGGACGACGGATGCGGTGAACGAGGTAAAATTAATGGACCGATGATTCTCACATCGTGTTTATTTCACTCTCTGCACATTTATATTTACACTGACTGACTCCTGACACCGGTCCAGGACCCGACCCGTTTACAGACCCGGAGTGGAACCGGAGCAGATTCTCAGCCACTGGTTTTCATTTCCAGTCCAGAAGAAAGGATAAAGTTTCTCCGTGAATTTATTCCCAGTGAAGGTGTGGAGATGGGACTTGGTCTCCGTGTTGTAAAATGAAACTGTTCCGGACTCGTAACTGAGATAAACTCCCACCCTCCCGGGGATGGGACCGGCAGGGAGACGGGACACAGAGGAGGTGTAAACCCACATCTCGTCATCAACCCGCCCGATGGTCCAGAATCCGGTCTCCGGACTCAGTCCGACCCCTCCCTTCCTCTTCACAGACTCTGCGGCGACTCCCAGACTCCACCACCGATTCCCCATCACCTCCACCTCCCAGTAATGTCTCCCCGATGTGAATCCCTCCGATCCCAGTACACAAGCCCAGTATGTGAACCTCTTCCCGGTGTCAGGGAGATTCCTCCGGGTCCCGGTCAATCTCACACTCTTCCGATCCTCAGACACCTCGAGCCGCGGATTCGCCGTTTCCACATCCAGGGTGACAGAGACTGGGGGGAGAAGCAGAGAATTAGAGAGTCCCCGGGGATCGGGGGGAGACTCGGGCAGCGCGGCCCCGGGATCGGGGGGAGACTCGGGCAGCGCGTCCCTGGGATCGGGGGGAGACTCGGGCAGCGCGGCCCCGGGGATCGGGGGAGACTCGGGCAGCGCGGCCCCGGGATCGGGGGGAGACTCGGGCAGCGCGTCCCTGGGATCGGGGGGAGACTCGGGCAGCGCGGCCCCGGGGATCGGGGGAGACTCGGGCAGCGCGGCCCCGGGAATCGGGGGGAGACTCGGGCAGCGCGGCCCCGGGACCGGGGGGAGACGGGCAGCGCGGCCCCGGGGATCGGGGGGAGACTCGGAGACTCGGGCAGCGCGACCCCGGGGATCGGGGGGAGACTCGGGCAGCGCGGCCCCGGGATCGGGGGGGAGACTGGGGCAGCGCGGCCCCGGGGATCGGGGGGAGACTCGGACAGCGCGGCCCCGGGATCGGGGGGGAGACTCGGGCAGCGCGGCCCCGGGATCGGGGGGGGGACTCGGGCAGCGCGTCCCAGGGGATCGGGGGGAGACTCGGACAGCGCGGCCCCGGGATCGGGGGGAGACTCGGGCAGCGCGGCCCCGGGATCGGGGGGGAGACTCGGGCAGCGCGGCCCCGGGATCGGGGGGGAGACTCGGGCAGCGCGACCCCGTGGACCGGGGGGAGACTCGGGCAGCGCGGCCCCGGGATCGGGGGGTGACTCGGGCAGCGCGGCCCCCGGGGATCGGGGGGAGACTCGGGCAGCGCGGCCCCGGGGATCGGGGGGAGACTCGGGCAGCGCGGCCCCGGGACCGGGGGGGGGGGGAGACTCGGGCAGCGCGGCCCCCGGGGATCGGGGGGAGACTCGGACAGCGCGGCCCCCGGGATCGGGGGAGACTCGGGCAGCGCGGCCCCGGGGACCGGGGGGAGACTCGGACAGCGCGGCCCCCGGGATCGGGGGAGACTCGGGCAGCGCGGCCCCGGGGACCGGGGGGAGACTCGGGCAGCGCGGCCCCGGGATCGGGGGGGAGACTCGGGCAGCGCGTCCCCGGGATCGGGGGGAGACTCGGGCAGCGCGGCCCCGGGATCGGGGGAGACTCGGACAGCGCGGCCCCCGGGATCGGGGAGAGGCCGCTGGGCCTCAGGTGCAGTCGGGTGGGCGACAAGACCCTTTCCCGGGGTTTTACCCAAACACAGCGGATGGACAACCGGCATCTTCCCGAGGTTTTTCCTGACCAGCAAACACAAAATTCTGGAGGATCTCAGCGGGTCAAGCGGCATGTGTTAATGGAGATGTACAGTCCATGTTTCAACCCGAGATATTTCCTCAAAAATGGAAAGAAAAGCGGCGGATAACAGTAGATAGATGTGAGGAATGGATGGAGCAACAGCTGATGAGGATGAGGTGAATGAACATTTGAAATGGAGGTGAGGCTGAATTCATTCGTGCTGACCAACTTATTCTATTGGTCTAGTTCCATTTGCCTGTATCTGCCATTACTCCTTCAAACCTTTCCTACCCACGTACCTGTCCAAGCAACAAATACAAAATGCCGGAGGAACCCAGCAGTCCAGGCAGCATCCAGGGAAAAAGTAAAGTCAACATTTTGGCAGGACTGGAGAGAAAAGGCTGAGGAGTAGATTTAAAAGATGAGTGTGGGAGGGAGAGAGAACCACCAGATGCAGGTGAAACCTGGAGGGGGTGGGATGAAGTAACGAGCTGGGTAGTTGATTGGCAAGATGAGCTGAGAGAGGGAAAAGGGATGGGAAATGGAGAAGGGGAGGGGCGGTTTGGGGGCATTACTGGAAGTTTAAGAATGATGTTCTTGCCATCAGGTTGGAGGCTCCCCAAATGGAATTTAAGGTGTTCATTCTGCTGTTACGAACCCCGTAACTGGGTCACTTGCCAGCGAAGATAGAGAGGTCCGTTGAAGTCTGATGCTACTACTTTAACAGTATTTATTGGTAAAAATACACAAAAATAATATCAATGCAAACATACAAATACTATATGTCGTCAATACTAGATCCAAAATTGCGGGTATAATAATAATCAATAAGAAATAGCTCTATCGTTGTCTCGGGGGATAATGTATTGTCCGATGGAAATATAAAAGTCACTCAAGTTCATTCAGGCTGCAGCTTTTGGTTGGAGAGAAAGAGAGATGGATTTTTAGAACTTGCCAGTTTTTTTCTTTTTATGATGTCGATCCTTCGAAATGTCATTGGTGGTGGTTTCTCCTTTTAGCTAAAGCCATTCTTCCGTGGTAAGTCCCGCCAATCCCAGGCAACGGGAAAGGACGCACGCGGGCCCCACAGGCTGTCGCTATTAAACACTGTCACGGGATTTCTAGCATTTCTCCTGGTGCATCTAAAGGGCAGGACTACATTCCAAACCTGTGAGGATTCTCTCTCATTTCCTGGGTCCCCAGACCTGAATTAATAGCGATCTTGCGACTCTCAAAAAGGAGGGGGCTACTTTGTACCCTTCGGCCCCTCAGAGTTGTGGCACATTCGTAACACTGCAAACCAAGTGTGGCCTTATCCCGAAAGTGGAGGACATATGAGAATGGGAATGGGAAGTGGACACTGGGAGATCTTGTTCTGGCGGACGGATCGTAGATGCTCGGTGAAGCGGTCTCCCAAACTATGTTGGGTCTCACCGATACAAAGGAGGCCACACAGTGTATGACCCCAGCAGACTCACAGATCAAGTGTCCCCTCAGCTGGAAGGACTGTTTAGGGCCCTGGATGGTAGTGCGAGAGAATGTGTAGAGGCAAGTGTAGCACATTACCCTTGCAAGGATCAGTGCCAAGATGGAGATCTGTGGGGAGGGATGAACAGACAAGGGAGTTGCGTGGGGCGGGAGGGAAAGATTGGCTTGGTGGTGGGATCTCATTTTGAAGTGGTAGAAGTTTTGAAGAATTATTTGCCAGATGTGGAGGCTGGTGGAATGGTAGATGAGGACAAGAGGAACCCTATCCCTGGTAGGGTGGTGAAGGATGGGGTAAGAGCAGACGTGCGTGAAATGGAAGCGATGCGGTTGAGGGTAGTGTTGACGGTGGAGGAAAGGAAGCCCCTTTCTTTGAAAAAGGAGGACATGTCCTTTGTTGTAGAATGAAAAGCCTCATCCGGAGAGCAGAATCGGAGGTGACAGAGGAATTGAGAGAAGGGGATGGTGATTTTACAAGTACCAGGCTGGGATGAGGTATAGTCCAGGTAGCTGTGAGAGACCATTGGTTGATAATACACACTGGTGCATAAGCTGTCACCAGATCAAGAAAGGGAAGCGATGTATTGGAAATGGACCAGGGGTGGAGGCAAAGTGGATGAAGTTGACGAGTTTAGCATGAGGGCAGGAAGCAGCACCAATGTAGTCATCAACATAGTGCAGGAAAAGTGTGGGTGGTCATCAGTGTGTGCTTGGAACATAGACTGTTCCAGATAGGAACAGCTGGGACCCACGTGAGTGCCCATGACTTCACCTTTTGACAAAATGAAGTGGGAGGAGCCAAAGGAAAAATTATTGAGATTGAGGACATTCCACTAAGCGGAGGAGAGTAGTGGTGGAGGGGAACTGGTTAGTTCCGGTGTGCAGAAAAAATGGAGAGCTTTGAGGCCTTTCCTGTCCCGATGTCTTTTAAATCATTGTAACTGTACCCACCTCCACGGTTTGCTTTGCAGCCTCCTGAGCTCCAGGAAAAAGACCCAGAATATCCAGCCTCTCCTTATAACCCAACTCTCCAGTCCCAGTAACATCCTTGTAAATCCGTTTTATACCCTCTCAGTTTAATGACATTCTTCCTGTAGAAAGATCACCAGCACTGTACAGCGTGATCCAAATCATAAAGACAAACAAGAGTGTGGATGCTGGAACTCCAAAACAACACACACAAAATCTCAAACCGAAACATCAATGGTTAATTCATTTCCATAGATGCTGGCTGACCTGCTGAGTTCCTCCAACATTTTGTGTGTGTTGCTTGGATTTCCATCATCTGCATATTTTCTCTTGTTTAATTATATAAATGAAAGTATTGAGTACAGGAGATGGGATGTTATGCTGAAGTTGTCTGAGATGTTGGTGAGGCATAATTTGGAGTGTTGTGTGCAGTTTTGGTCACCTACCTGCAAGAAAGATGTAAATAAGGATGAAAGAGAACAGAGAACATTCACAGGGACGTTGCTCAGACTGGAGGCTCTGAGTTATAAGGAAAGATTGAACAGGTTAAGACTTTGTTCCTTGTAACATAGATGACTGAGGGGAAATAAGAGAGGTATACAAAATTACGAGGAGAGTAAATGCAAATGGGGGTAAGACTACAACTGGAGGTCATGCGTGAGGGTGAAAGGTGAAAAGTTTAAGGGGAACATGAGGGGAAATTTCACTCAGAGGATTGTGAAAGGTCTGGAATGAGGTACCTGTGCAAGTGTAAACTCAATTTCAATGTTTAACAGAAGTTTGGACAGATACATGGATTGCAGAGGTGGTCATGGTGCAGGTTGAAGGGAGTAGGCAGTTTAAATGTGACGGCATAAACTAGATGGGCCAAAGGGCCTGTTTCAGTTCTGTACTTTTCTATCCTCTTCTGACCCTAATACAAAGACAAAGTGGTTATTTAGTTAATTGGTCATTATAAAATGTCCTGTGGTTAGACTAGTGTTGAAGAGCTAGTGTAGTAGGTTAAATGGTCATTGTACGTTGCCCCGTGATCAGGCTGGTTTTAAATAGTTGGGGTGCTGGGTGGAGCGGGTCGTTGGTCTGGGATGGCCTGTTTCACACTGTCTCTAAATAAATAAATAACCTCTTCACTGTCCATGAAATCACCAATTTTAGAGTCCTTCACAAACCTACTAAACACGTCACCTACATTCTCTCCAAATCATTCATATGGATGATGAAAAACAGTGGACCCAGCACCGATCCCTGCAGAACAACCACTGGTCACAGGACTCCACCCAGACAACTCTGCATCCTATTCCAGATAGTACTGTATCCCATGTGATCTAACTCTCTGCGACCTTGTCAAATCCCTCGCTAAACTCCATGGAGACGATGTCTACTGCACTTTCATCAGCTGTAATTTATTTATTGAGATACAGCACGGAATAGGCCCTCCCGGCCCTTTGACCCACACCACCCAGAAACCCGATTTAATCCGAGCCTGACAATGGGACAAGTTACAATGACCCCCACCACCCAGAAACCCCTGACTTAATCCGAGCCTGACCATGGGACAAGTTACAATGACCCCCACCACCCAGCAACCCCTGATTTAATCCGAGCCTGACCATGGGACAAGTTACAATAACCCCCACCACCCAGAAACCCGATTTATTCCGAGCCTGACAATGGGACAAGTTACAATGACTCCCCACCACCCAGAAACCCGATTTATTCCGAGCCTGACAATGGGACAAGTTACAATGACTCCCCACCACCCAGAAACCCGATTTAATCTGAGCCTGACCATGGGACAAGTTACAATAACCCCCACCACCCAGCAACCCCTGATTTAATCCGAGCCTGACCATGGGACAAGTTACAATGACCCCCACCACCCAGAAACCCCGGATTTAATCTGAGCCTGACCATGGGACAAGTTACAATGACCCCCACCACCCAGAAACCCCGGATTTAATCCGAGCCTGACCATGGGACAAGTTACAATGACCCCCCACCACCCAGAAACCCGATTTAATCTGAGCCTGACCATGGGACAAGTTACAATAACCCCCACCACCCAGAAACCCGATTTAATCTGAGCCTGACCATGGGACAAGTTACAATGACCCCCACCACCCAGAAACCCCTGATTTAATCTGAGCCTGACCATGGGACAAGTTACAATAACCCCCACCACCCAGCATCCCCCGATTTAATCCGAGCCTGACCATGGGACAAGTTACAATGACCCCCACCACCCAGAAACCCCTGATTTAATCCGAGCCTGACCATGGGACGTTACAATGACCCCCACCACCCAGAAACCCGATTTAATCCGAGCCTGACCATGGGACAAGTTACAATGACCCCCACCACCCAGAAACCCCTGATTTAATCCGAGCCTGACCATGGGACAAGTTACAATGACCCCCAGCACCCAGCAACCCCTGATTTAATCCGAGCCTGACCATGGGACAAGTTACAATGACCCCCACCACCCAGAAACCCCTGATTTAATCCGAGCCTGACCATGGGACAAGTTACAACGACCCCCACCACCCAGAAACCCGATTTAATCCGAGCCTGACCATGGGACAAGTTACAATGACCCCCACCACCCAGCAACCCCGGATTTAATCTGAGCCTGACCATGGGACAAGTTACAATGACCCCCACCACCCAGAAACCCGATTTAATCCGAGCCTGACCATGGGACAAGTTACAATGACCCCCACCACCCAGAAACCCCTGATTTAATCCGAGCCTGACCATGGGACAAGTTACAATGACCCTCACCACCCAGAAACCCGATTTAATCCGAGCCTGACCATGGGACAAGTTACAATGACCCCCACCACCCAGAAACCCTGGATTTAATCTGAGCCTGACCATGGGACAAGTTACAATGACCCCCACCACCCAGAAACCCCCGATTTAATCTGAGCCTGACCATGGGACAAGTTACAATGACCCTCACCACCCAGAAACCCGATTTAATCCGAGCCTGACCATGGGACAAGTTACAATGACCCCCACCACCCAGAAACCCCGGATTTAATCTGAGCCTGACCATGGGACAAGTTACAATGAGCCCCACCACTCAGCAACCCCTGATTTAATCCGAGCCTGACCATGGGACAAGTTACAATGACCCCCACCACCCAGAAACCCCGGATTTAATCCGAGCCTGACCATGGGACAATTTACAATGACACCCACCACCCAGAAACCCGATTTAATCCGAGCCTGACCATGGGACAAGTTACAATGACCCCCACCACCCAGAAACCCCGGATTTAATCTGAGCCTGACCATGGGACAAGTTACAATGACCCCCACCACTCAGCAACCCCTGATTTAATCCGAGCCTGACCATGGGACAAGTTACAATGACCCCCACCACCCAGAAACCCCTGATTTAATCCGAGCCTGACCATGGGACAAGTTACAATGACCCCCACCACCCAGAAACCCGATTTAATCCGAGCCTGACCATGGGACAAGTTACAATGACCCCCACCACCCAGAAACCCCGGATTTAATCTGAGCCTGACCATGGGACAAGTTACAATGACCCCCACCACCCAGAAACCCCTGATTTAATCCGAGCCTGACCATGGGACAAGTTACAATGACCCCCACCACCCAGAAACCCCTGATTTAATCCGAGCCTGACCATGGGACGTTACAATGACCCCCACCACCCAGCAACCCCCGATTTAATCCGAGCCTGACCATGGGACAAGTTACAATGACCCCCACCACCCAGAAACCCGATTTAATCCGAGCCTGACCATGGGACAAGTTACAATGACCCCCACCACCCAGAAACCCGATTTAATCCGAGCCTGACCATCGGACAAGTTACAATGACCCCCACCACCCAGCAACCCCCGATTTAATCTGAGCCTGACCATGGGACAAGTTACAATGACCCCCACCACCCAGAAACCCGATTTAATCCGAGCCTGACCATCGGACAAGTTACAATGACCCCCACCACCCAGCAACCCCTGATTTAATCCGAGCCTGACCATGGGACAAGTTACAATGACCCCCACCACCCAGAAACCCGATTTAATCCGAGCCTGACCATGGGACGTTACAATGACCCCCACCACCCAGCATCCCCCGATTTAATCCGAGCCTGACCATGGGACAAGTTACAATGACCCTCACCACTCAGCAACCCCTGATTTAATTCGAGCCTGACCATGGGACAAGTTACAATGACACCCACCACCCAGCATCCCCCGATTTAATCTGAGCCTGACCATGGGACAAGTTACAATGACCCTCACCACTCAGCAACCCCCGATTTAATCCGAGCCTGACCATGGGACAAGTTACAATGACCCCCACCACCCAGAAACCCCTGATTTAATCCGAGCCTGACCATGGGATGTTACAATGACCCCCACCACCCAGAAACCCCCGATTTAATCCGAGCCTGACCATGGGACAAGTTACAATGACCCCCACCACCCAGCAACCCCCGATTTAATCCGAGCCTGACCATGGGACGTTACAATGACCCCCACCACCCAGCAACCCTTGATTTAATCCGAGCCTGACAATGGGATAATTGGATTGTGGGAGGAACTGGAGCACATAGAGGAAACACACATGGTCACGGGGAGAACGTACCAGGGAAGTTCAGTCCATAAGCCGAAAGTCAGTGGTGGGAAAGTTTCTGAGAGACAGGATCGAACAACATTTGGAATGACGAGGATTGATCAGGGACAGTCAGCACGGTGTTGTGCATGGAAAATCACGTCTCACAAATTCCAGTTTGTCGGAGAGGTGACAGAGAGGATTGACCAGGACAGGGTGGTAGACATTGTCCACATGAACTTCACCAGGGCATATGATGTTGATCATAGACCACACATGGTGTATTTGGTGCATTTCTGGGTCCCCGAGTCTGGGAAGGATGTCATTACAGGAGAATGTTACCAGGACTGGAGGGCCTGGGGTAAAAGGAGAGACTGGATAAGCTGGGGGTATTTCCCTGGAGCATTGGATGTTGAGGGGGGAACCCTTTTCGAGGTATATAAAATCATGAGGGCAGATGTAAAGTGTATACACATGGTCTCTTTCCACAGAATACCAGAGTCCAAAAGCAGAGAGCAGAGATTCAAGACAAAGTTTTTAAGCGATCTGTGACGGATGTGAGTATATGTGGAATTTGCTGCCGGGGAAGCCGTAGAAACAGGTATAATTAAAATATTTTAAAATATATTAGACAGGTACACAGATAGGAAATGGTTAGAGGAATATGGGAGAAGCATACAGAAATGTGTCTGTTTCTCTGGCGATGTGTCCCACTCTGATTGTGCATTTGGATATCTGTCACTGTGTGTGAGTAAATATCAGTGAGTGTGTGTTCACATTGAAGGTGAGAGTCACATTGAAGTATTGTGTTACAGCGTGTCTTCACATGTCCAGTGTGTGTTGGCAATGTGTCACATGTGTGTGAATTGTTCAAGTGAAAAACATTCACTGTGTGTGAAGAGAGAATAGTTTCCATGTCACTGAGGGGACGAACAATGTGCGATGCTGAGGCTCTGACGACAGTCTGCCAATCCTTCCTGTGGATGTGTGTGAGGGAGATTTGCCAGACCAGTTATGCTGTGTGGGCTTCTCCCGTCGTTCACCGAGATCAATGCTGATTGGTGTGTCTGGGCTCAGTCTCAATGTGGTGGTTTGATCACAACAGTGAGACTGGCGAGTCCAGCAGGGGGCAGAGCTGAGTCAATCAGACTGCGGTCACGGACAGGTCAGACAGGGGGAGGGGCTCGAAGAACTGGTGTATTATTCTGACAATCCCTGTCACCACAGTGATACCAGATTTTATCCCCTTTAATGTCATTAATGGAATATTAATTCCAGAGCTACTGTGGCAGGATTCAAGCACATTCATTGACATATTTTTCCAGTATGAATGGGATCAGATGCAGTGGTTCATCTGACAGTCCCGTGAATTGGTTATATTTTGCCCCAGTGTTGGTGTGTTCAGGGGTCTGACATCGCCAGATGATCATGTGACAGTGATGCCTCCCTGTGGGTGGGGTTAGGGCCAGAATAAACCACTTCCCCTTCAGCCTATTATTACAGCCAAATGTTGTGTCTAATTATTAATTGTGTCTGAAACAAGAACAAATGAATCTGTATGTTTTACCTTGCTTAATGCCGTCAAATGCTTCTCCCAATGCCGTGTCGAACAAATAGGGGTGATAGAATTTTTCAGCCAGTAGGGCACCGTCTGTCACTGACAATGTCTGGGCATCATCACAGCTCCTGTAAATATCATACAGCTGGTTATAAACTGAGCGTCAGTGATATTTGAACTATTTTACAAATCCATACAGAGTTTCAATAAAGACCATGTCCTACCTCCTCTTCCGACGAGCTTCCTCCTGAAATAAATCAAACACAGATCTCAGCTGACTGACACTGACCATCGGCGTCCCAATAACAGGAATCTGAGACAGGTTATTAAAAGCTGCCGGGAGCTTAGGAGGACGATGGCGTCTAATGGCGACTGCTTTGCTAGAGTCTTCGGAAACAGCTCTATTTCTATCTTTAGTATCTCTATTCTTCCCTTTCAGGGTTCTTTTGAAGACCCTGACCTGCAGTTACACACTGCCTTCGGTTCTTTGTGGGAATGAGACCCACTCTCGGGGTCTCACAACTGGCCACTGTTCAATATATCGAGGACGCGGCCTAGAAGACTAAAACACCTTCAGAGTTCCAGGACTCGAGGTCGGTGCCTCTGCTGGGAATTGTGGGTGTGTCGTGGGAGATGGAGGATCGAAGACAACAAGCTGCTGTTGGCTGTGCGACCCGAGACCCGAGTTGGTTTGGAACAGAGCTTGAGAAAGACAATGCAACAGACTTTCAACAATGTAAATCAGTGAGTTGTTTGTTACATGTCCCCTCTCGCTGTGAAACGGGTCACCTCTTTTTCCCTTTTTAGGAAGAGAGAGCCTGTGTTATGTTGAATTACCGGGTGAATGAGTAGTCTTTGCTACTGCATGTCTGTGTCTTTATTGATGCTTTGCTGCATGTTTGAGTGCTCGGTGGAGAGTGCTGATTTTTTTTCTGGTGGGGGTGGGGGTCGTTGTCTGCTGATGATTATGTGTGGGGGGGAGCTGGGGGGCTTGGGGGTTTTAACATTTAACTGTCATTCGTTCTTTGGGGCAATCCTTCATTTTCGTGGACGTTTGTGAAGAAAAAGAATTTCAGGATGTAATTTGAATACATTTCTCTGACATTAAGTGTACCTTCAAAACTTTGAAATCTCCCACTAAACTCACTCCCACTGACACACATGGAGAAAGAGGGACACAGAACCATGTTTAAGGAAATTATACCATAACTGAGAGGTGAAACTTAACAGGAGAGACTGGATAGTTCGTGCATTTTTATCTGGATACGATGTCAGGGAGAATCG